>NW_024081030.1:1054020-1111560 GCF_003009895.1 Hyaena hyaena | reverse complement strand
AGAAAGAAAGAAAGAAAGAAAAAGAAAGAAAGAAAAAGAAAGAAAGAAAGAAAGAGTCTGTATTTTTAGGAGGCAAGCAACCCCTACTGTGTGCTCTTTGCCTGGAATTCCCTACCCCATCTAGGAAGTCCGAAGGGCTGGAAAAACCCTGGATCGGCTGCTGCCTTCCTCACTACCTTATCGCAGCCTGAGAACTTCCACCAACTTGTTACTATCCTACGGGGAGAGGCAAACACTGAACGCAGATGTTTAGAAACGTTTAGAGTGATTGGACATTGCCAGTATAGCCAAGAGGGTGATTACTTTTCTGGTAGTTGATTTTTTAACTAACTTTACATTTAGCAAAGCTATCATTCCACAGCAGCAGAGAGGAGTAATTGTTCACACTGGCCATTCGCCTCAGAAGCAAGCACAGAGCCGCGCCACACTCACTCCCCCATCAGAGAGGGATGCCGGCCCGCAAAGTGTCAGCCTCTAAATCTCTCCAGACCCTAAGTGTCCACATGGCAATACCTACTTGCAGGCTTGTCCACCTACCTATGATTAGGTACCAGGCCCTGGCTCTTCCTGCTCCTCTAACATCCTATCAAGGAAGAGAACTGCCCCCATCACTCTCTGATTTTGCCACAGAACTTCTTAGAATGGTAGCCCACAGGTCTTCCATTTCCTCACACTCTAGTCACACCATGATCGCTATAATCTGGTTGCCACCACCAGCTGACTGACACGAAACCTTCCAAGTTACCAGCAAACATCTACGCAATCTTACTCTTCCCCCCGCCCCCCGCCCCCGCCCCCAGTCTTTTACAGCACTCAAGGCTCTGGACATCCCTTCTGCTCCTTTCACAATAGCCTCCTGGTTCTCTCCAGTTTCTGACTGCTTCTCTTGACTTTTTGCTGCCTTTTAAGCTTTTATCCCCAAGTGTTCATTTTCCACCCCCAAAAGTTTTCCCCTTGGTTCTTCTAATAAACTCTTTCTACTTCTATCCACTCCCACCTGTTCAATCATCAGCTCAAAACAGATGACTTCCAAATCTGCACTTGCAGCCCTAGCCTCTTCTTTGGAGCTCCAATCCCCATTCCCAAATGCCTCCTGGACGAATCCCTGTATGTAAGTGCTACAATCACCATCTATTTCTGTCACTAGAGGGATGCCCGTGTGTCTTATTTATCGACCAAATGGTTTAGCTGCAAATGCCAGGCAAGGTGGGTAAAGCAGTGTACACAGCAGACATGGGTCTGCCCTCACAGAGCCTGTGATACTCAAGTATAGACCAGACAGGATGGACAGAATCGTCACAGCTGCCTCCGTGTCCCTAAGTAAATACAGGGCACCGTGCCGTTGTGGTGGGCTGGTCAAAGAGGGCTCTCTGAACAGGTGGCATCTAAATTAAAAAACAAATGGATGAAACAGCTAATTGGAGCAGTCAAAGGAAATCAACAGTCTGGGAAATACCAGCATCCTATAGAGTGTAAAACAGCAAATCAGCCTGAATGTGAGAAGCAAGGAGATGACAGACCTCACAAGGGGCTGTCTTTGTGCACTATGGTAAGGAATTCGGATACTGGTCCAAGTGCACTGAGGTGATGACAGATTTTAAGCAGTAGTGTAACATTTAATTTATGGCCTGTATTTACAGAACAGCTTTGTGGGGGCAAAATGCAAATAAAAAGACTGCTTCAAAGGCCAGTGAAATAATGTGGCTGGCAGAACAAATTGGAAAGGCAGAGATTCCATGACTCCAGTATCCTCCTACCTGACCACCCTTCCCCAAACCCGCACTTCTCCGTCATTCATACTACCACCCGATCCAGCCACTCCCTGTTCAGAGTCCTTGGCAGTTCCCCACTACATACAGAAGGGCCACCCTATTTAAAGCTCTCCACAATCCGAGCCCCGTCTACTTTACCATTATTTTTTCCCACTGCACTTGAAATCCTTTTAGATTAAGGTTCCAATACCAGAATACTCCCTGCATTCTGCCAAAATGTGTCTTTGCCCAGGCTTTTCCCCCAGCCTTTCCACCACCTCACTCCTCTCCTCTCCTCCCCATCTCAAATCCCACCAATCCATCAAGTTCTGGCTATAGCACCGCTTCTAACTAAGAAGCTCCCTCAGATTTTCCAGAAAGAACATACACCATCTGCTCGACTGGACAGCTTTGTGCACACTTTTCATTCTGCCTCAACTGCAGCCCCAGTATTTTTCTCACTCATAACTTTTCTCCATTAGATACCAAATAGTTTGTAGGAAGGAAAAGCTCCACAACCATTTCCCAGAACACCTAATGAAGTCTTGCAGAAAGCCATCTGTTCAAATTAAAATACCTTGTTTCTAAAAAACTCCTTGAAGCTTTCCATGCAGTTAGTGACTAAATACTCTCAAGTGGTCAAGCGCTATTGAAAGTAACTACTTTATCATCTCCTCCTATTCACCTGCCAGTTACCTGTTTAATAGTATCATTTATGTCGAGGAATGGGAAAAGAAATAAAATTAAGATTAGTGAAAAGTCAGAAGAGGAACAAGCTAGACCTGAAGTATATACAACCTCATTACAGCGAATCTTGTAAGTCAAATGAGAGGGGCCCCAGGGTGATTCAGTCAGTTGAGTGTCTTGACTCTAAATTTCGGTTCAGGTTATGATCTCACAGTCGTAAGATCACGCAGAGCCTGCTTGGGATTCTCTCTCTCCATCTCTGCACCTTCCCCACTTGCTTGCACGCTCTCTCTCACCTCACTCACTCTAAAAATAAACATTTTTTTTAAATCAAATACTAAAGGAACCACTTTATATTATAAAACTTTGGGGTACCAAATTTAGAGGAATCATCAGTGTAAGATGTATGCCAACAGGGCATAATGTCCAATCCTGAAATACTGTAAATCCCTAAACAAATATAAAGACAAAATTAAATTTATGACTATCAATTCAGGAAATCCTGTTTGAAGGAATTTTCACATATATAGAGAAAAGAGGTTCTGAAGTTGGGAATGTAACCTCAAATGCCAAATGTGCTATAGAGCAAGATTGGCAAACCGTGGCCCACAGATCAAATCCAATCTGCCATCTGTTGTTGTACAGAATGGTTTTTACAATTTTAAATGAATTTTTTTAATTCAAAGGATGATTAACATTTCATGACATGAAAATGATATGAAATATAAATTTCAGTGTCCCCACATAAAGTTTTATTGGAACACAGCCACGTTCATTTGTTTATAGATTGTTTATGGCTGCCTTGGTGCCACAATGGCAGAGGGGAGTAGATGGAACAGAGACCATATAGCCCACAAAACCTAAGCGGATACTTATATTTACTATATGGCCCTTTATAAAAAATGTTTGCCAATCCACCAGCTACACAATAAAAAAAAAAAAAAAAAAAAAAAGAGGTCCTACAGGCAAGGACTTATTCATGCCATGAGACTGCCATTCTTTGTGAAAAACGATTTGAAATCAGATTTCAAGGGCTACAAGGCACCTCTGACTGTATGATGGATATCAAATGTGAGAGACTTCAGCTTCTGATGGAAAGTAGCAGGCGCAGGGCGCCTGGGTGGCTCAGTTGGTCCTACTACTACTAAGTAGTAGGACTCAGGGCATCCTACTTTGGCTCAGGTCATGATCTCACAGTTTGTGGGTTAAGGCCCTGCGTCGGGCTCTGTGTTGACAGCTCAGAACCTGGAACCTGTTTCAGATTCTGTGTCTCCCTCTCTCTCTGACCCTCCCCTGCTCATGCTCTCTCTCTCCCTCTCTTAGAAATAAATAAAACATTAAAAAAATTTTTTTTAAAAAGTAGCAGGAGCAGATTTACCCTCCTACCTTAGACAATCAGAAAACTGGAGTTAATATGTGAAACACCTATTTTCAGCCATCCTACACCAGGCAGCGTAGGACTACCATCCCTGATGGAAGAGAATCAAAAAGGTAACCCTTAAGATTGCCCTGATTTTCTGCCTAGAGGCACACTGCAGATTGTAGAGGGGATGGGGGATTCCAAGCAGGGTATAATTGTTTTCCTATGCTTAAAAGACAGATACTGGAAATCTGTCCCAGATACTAGGAGTTTGAGGCAGGTTAAAGTTGCAGGACAAAGTTCTGGAGGGGAAGTAGCTACACAGAAAAAAAAGAACTCCAAAAATATGCCCATGGTCACCCAGTCTTTGCTTGATATTAATTTATGCATGTATAGGATGAAACTCCAGAGGCCGGGCAAAGAATGACCCAGGAGCTATGGACAGAATGGTTCCACAGAGCTCACACAATCTGAGAATTGTTTGGTTTCCATTAGCCAAATTAGAGGGTGCTCACTGATTATGCAGGGCATTCAGCAGAATGAGCCACACCTTAGTAGTAGAGCTAACCCATCCGGGGAGGGGGGCAGGGAGGTTACTTGAGACTATATAAAGTGTAAAAGATCTGAAAGGATTAAACTGAACTACAGTTAATTACCAGATTAAAAAAAAAAAATCTTTAGATGAAGACAAGATCTAGGCACCCAATAACATAAAATACACTATGTCTAGCATCCAATCAAAACTTACTAGACATGCAAAAAAAAAAAAAAGGATGTGACCCATAGCTAGAGAATAGTCAATAGAAACAGATCCAAAAATTATACAGATAATGAGTTCCAAAGACAAGAACTTTAAAATAGCCATTATTACCATGTTCAAATATTCAAAGCAGCCTTTCTTAATTCTCCCAAGGATGGTACACAGCTAGAACCACTCTGGAGAGAAGTTAATTCATGGCACACCACAGATAGATATGGCATTAGGCTGATTCTCTGGGAACTCAGTTGAAGAGGGGCTCGATACGAGAAATACATGAGCATAATGAGAGAAATGGAAAATGTAAAAAAGAACCAAATAGAACCTCTACAGAAAAATTAAAAGAAAACACAAGGTCTGAAATGAAAAATTCATTAAATGTGATTAATAACAGATTAAATAACTATAGAAGAAAAGGTTAGGGAACTTGAAGATGTAGCAATAAAGAGTATTCAAATCAAAGAAAAGAAGAAAAAGTAAATTGATGTAACAAAATTTAACCTTCAAATTGCATTGCTACAAATCACCTATTCAGAATAAAATAAAAGGTTTCCCATTAAATCTGCTTATTATGTAGACAGTCTGTTACCTACGAAAATTTTCCCAAGGTGCCTGGGCAGTTCAGTCAGTTAAGTGTCCAACTCTTGATTTCGGCTCAGATCATGATCTCATGGTTGTGAGACTGAGCCCCTTGCCGGGCTCTGTGCTGACATCATGGAGCCTGCTTGGGATTTTCTCTCTCTCCTCTCTCTCTGCCCCTCTCTAGCTCATATGCACATGTTCTCTCTCTCTCTCTCCCCCCGTCTCTCTCTCTCAAAATAAAAAGAAATAAACATTAACAACAACAAAAATTCCCAACTGAAAGTCCTAACAAAGGCATGTGATGGTGCTAGAATATCAAAACCCACAGGATAAATACAATACCTTCCTGGGCAGTAATTTTCATTAGTATTCAAATAAGTGTGTGTGCTTTGCCTCAGCTGCTTTAGGCTTCGTCTTCAGAGGGTATATGTGCATGTACTGACCCTCCTCTCTCTTTTAGATATGGGGTTTCTGTCAGGAGTACTTCATAGAAAAAGTTTAAGAAATGCTCACTTAATATTCGGGAAACTCCTAAGAACACCATGCCATTCATTTCAAGTTCACCTGCTAAATATTGACTTTTAGATTCGACCCCTAAGGCTCGGTTGGGAAATGGCACAGGGCTAGCTACTAAATTAGGTCTCTTCCAACACTCATTCCTTTGAGAAACCACCCAAATAACAAGTCATCAAGCCTTCTCTTGTGATAACAGATCAGTTTTAATTCTAGCACCTGAAGCTATACAAGGGTTTGCTTTATCAACTTCACGGGGCTGTTGTACACATTCAGTAAAGTGACAACCGTGCAATACCACTTAGTATCCCACCGTCAGGAACACACTTCTGAATTGCTGAAAACACAATCCACAAAATTAAAAACAAAACTCAGAAGCCATCCACAGTTATACTAATTGTCAATTCAAAGTTTTACACTTACTACTTGATAGAACAGTCAATACCTAGTACGGGATATCACAAGTGACTTCAGATTCTCACCCTGTTGTCATCTATGGAGGAGGTTTCTCAAGCAGGTGTGTGACTGGCCAAAGGTGGGTGCCCCCAGGACCAGGACCGCGACGGCAAGTACAGCGCTACCACAGTTTCTGTAGTTTTCACTGGTTTTTTTTTTCATTGTCAGTTAAAAGTGAACAGTGAGAATTAAATACTTATCTTTACATATACACAAGGTATGCTGTGAAAGCATATTTGCTTACAAACATATAAAAATACTTGTTAACTAGTTTGATAAGAAAATAATGTATAAAAGTATATAGCAAAAACATTAATCATCTCTGACCCCGGAAAGATCAATTCCGTATTTTATATTACAAACAAAAACAGTTTTAGTTCTTTTGAATCCCTTATCCAGAAATACTTGAAAAGGAAGACAGACAGAAATTATTTATTTTTACTCTCAACATGGCTGTGAAAAGAGTTAACTTAAAAAACCAAGAACATTGAAATGCCTAAATCCAGAATAAGTCCAAATATTTGGCCACAAAGAACATTATTATCATCTTTCGGAGTGGAGCTGTAATAAAGGCTTTATATGCAGTTTTTAATCTATAAACGTAACAGGCATTTTGGTATTTTGGCCACTGGAAAACAAAGGCTGTAGCATCGGTAAAGGTCTGAGATGTCTCACTTTTGTGGATTCAATTCTGTGTACTTAAGATTAACTAAAGTTGACATCAAAATTTTTAGAGATAGGCAAAACTTCACATTTAAAAACAACTCGTTTCTATTTAGAGTAACAATAGGCAATATGATTCCAGAAGTTAAAAGTTATTTCACAACCTATGACTTCAGCTTGGCAAACAGCTTAGGTTCCAAAACTGATTCATCCCTATTAAAATGTAAGCCCTTAAAAAAAAAAAATGTGTCTATGTATGTAGATCATTATTTTTAAGAAATCAGATAATCTTTGAAGCAGCCTTAGTGTTTCCTTTAAATGTGTCTTGAAATGACCATAGGATTAGCTTCACGGAAAGGATTAGCCAGCTTCTTGGTCTAAGGCTACCACGGTGATCATTTGTCTAAGGCTAGAAAGGTACCAACACGATGTGATGTAAACCATAAGGAGAGGAGGAGAAGATGAGGGCTTTTCCTGGCAGTTGGTAGCTAAAATTCAAGGGATTCTTAGAAAATGACACAATGGCAGCCTTTCTTGTCTTTTTCTTTCCGTGTTGGTTCTGGTGAAGGAGGACATTCCTGCTCTTGAAATTTCCTGTAAGACAGAAAAATGTATGTTTAATCGCCCTGCTGGTAACACATTATTACAAACATATTATCTTTGGACAAGTCTAGTTTATGTGCATATGCTTCTCGATGTTGAATTTCAACTGGGAAATCGGAGCAAATCTCGGGGAAAAAGGTACAGATGTTTCAACACTAGAATAAAGCAGAGCCATTTGAGCTCCACTGACAGGTGAGTCTTGAATCAGATGCAATACAGAACCCAATGACCTCTAAGTTCCCTTCCCAATGTGAAACTCCATGACAGTAAGGTATACTTAAGAAGAGGCATCCAGGGGCGCCTAGGTGGTTCAGTCAGTTAAGTATCTGACTCTTGACTTAGCCTCAGGTCATGATCTCCCAGTCTGAGATGGAGCCCTATATCAGGCCTGCTTAGGAGTCTCTCTCGTTCTGCCCCCTCCCCTGCTAGCACTCTCTCTCTCAAAATAAATAAGTAAACATTTTTAAAAAATAAGCAACCATTGCTAGAGTAAAATATAAAGTACATACCCATACGAGGTACACAGTTTCTGTTCCTGTTTTGCCACTTACTAGCTACAAGTCAGCATTAGACAAATTAGCTGACCTCTGTGAACCTCGGTTTTCTAGAAGAGAATAATAAAACTCTACCTTTCACAGTTGCTATGAGGGTTAAACATGATCTTGTTATGTTTAAAGGCCTACCAGTGGCTGGCATTTAAAAAAAACAAAAACAAAAAACAAAAAAAACTCCCCTAGGAGTACCTGGCTGGCTCAGTGGGTAGAGCCTGTAACTCTTGATCTCAAGGTCATGAGATCACGCCCCTGTTTAGGTGTGAAGCCTACTTAAAATTAAAATTAAAATAATTTTTTAGTTGCCTCTTCTACCCACTTCTCCAGATTAACTGATGGATTTGGACATAGATTCTGAGTATCAAAACCAAGGACAAAATATTCAAAAGGCAGTAAAAGTTATTTTAAGAAAATAATGGTTTGTGTGCGCATGCCCACATTAAAATACATAACAAAACTTAACATCTTAACCACTTTTAAGCATACAGCCCAGTGGTATTAAATATATTCACAATGTTACTACTGCCACCATCCACCTCCAGAACTCTTTCCATCTTGCAAAACTGAAACTCTGTATTCACTCAAAAATAATGGAACTTTTAACAAACTACTAAAAAACCAAGAACTATAATCTTTACTTTTCTTTCCCCACAAAGAAAATGCCCAGGCAAGGGGTTAAAGAAGTACAAGAAGCTCATAGCCCCGATGTCGATTCACCTTATATACACCATTATACCAGCTCACTCCAAGTATGTCAAGCAGAGAGACCTGCAGATCTAGTGAGCCCAAGGTGAAGTAGGCGCCAAGCCACCATGGCTAAAAATAATCTAATCAAACCCCTCCCACTATACAGCGACTCAATCTTTCTCACACAGAAACTAACTCTGGGCCACCTGCCCTTCGCCTCAAGCTTCCTGGAACCATTAACACTTTCTGAACCGCAGGGGCCTTCTAGGCCAGCGGAACAGAAAAGAACAGAAAAACCCTTTGTTTTGTGGGATATCATACTTCGCACCCTGAATGGGAGCACCTCATTATCTCCCTACCCGGCTCCCGGCTCCCCCGCAGGCTGGGAGGAGGTGGGTAAGAAGCAAAGCCTAAGAACACAGGCTCTGGAACCAGAGACACAGAGTCAAGTCCCAGCCCTGCCGTGTAAACTGAAACTCTGAGCAAGTTAACTAACCTCTCTATACCTGCTCTCTCATCCAAAAGTGGGGATAAATGAAAGTATTTCGCTTACTGGGTCGTGAGGAAGTTTAAATGTAATAACACAGGTAAAGTATTAGACACAGTACCTAGCAGAGTTCTCCACTCAAACGTTAGCTGTTGTCATCCCTATCTCCCTACCACTGATACCACTGAAAGTAGTATACGTTGTTTTTTTCTAAATCCCTTTGTGTACTCTCTACTTCAATATAATTAAATTTGGCTTTATATGTAGGAAGTTCCTAGTATACGATAAGTACTTAATTAAAATTTTTAACCCACCACGCGCAGTGACTCCTAGCACAGAAGCACTCTTATATACAATTTACTCTTTCTTACTGAAAACATTTAATGGCAATTTCTTCCTTAGTTAATGGTTTTAAAAAGCACAGTGTGATTACTTGTCAAATTCAATAAATTAAAATAACTTCTAAGACATGTTTCACTTACCTTATAACCCGGACCAGTTCATGGAAAGCTTGATCTACATTCATCCTAATCTTTGCTGACGCCTCCATGTATGTTACCTTAAGCTGTCGGGCTAACTGCTGTCCTTCTTCCTGTGTTACCTGAAATTCCAAGAGTTGTATCTGAGGTGCATAATTAAAAATCAGATCTGCTCCATCTAACCCTCTAGTCACAGACTGCACTCCTAATCCAGCCAGAGGCCAAGTTGATTTCTCATAAGACAAACCAAGACATTGAAAAGCTCAATACATACGGAAGCCCAGCTCTGAAGAACATGCTTGTGACCAAATATTACCATGTCTTTAATATTCTAGTCTGTTGATTACTTCAAAAGTATTAAGTACAATGGTGATAATTCTGGTAAGGAAAAGTACAAGGTGTGTATTGTGTGTATAACCTTGTTGGGCAGGTCAGGGAAAGCTTCTCTGAGGAATGACATTTAAACTAAGAACCAAATAAAGAACATGGAGTTAGTTAGCGGTGGGATAAGAGTGTATCCCTGACCAAAAAAAAAGAGGCCTGTGTGAGGGCTGTGGGGAGCAGAGTTACCAGGTTCCAAGTACTAAAAGAAGTCTAGAAAAGCTAAAATACATCAAGGCAAGAGAGAAAACCACCAGGAACGGGTGAGGATGAAGAGGACAGAAGCCTTCCTCGTCTCTGCACTCCCCAGTACCCGGTACATGAGAGACACTCCATAAATGTGAGAAAAAATAATGATTATGATCACAACGGCTTTCTTATATTAAGACAAGAAGCGTAGCAGAGGCGATGACCTAAAAGAGGAGGCCAGTTAGAAAGATAAAATGAAAACATTACCCTACACATTTTCAATGTAAATGTTGAAGTAGTGATATTTACTTAAAACTGTCAAACTACATTTATACAGTGAATGAAAAATATCTTTCTAAAAGAATGACTTTTATTGGTGTCTTTGCCACAAAAGTAAACACCTGCAGAAAAGTTAGAAAATGTAAATTGAGGAAGGGAATAGATTCAGGAACCTATCTCCCATTGAGAACACACTCTTCCGGTCTCTCTTCAATGATAGACATTTTTCTCTACAAAAAGAGGAACATGATTTTTGGAAATCTGTTAAACTCACTTATCTGGGTGTTCTTTTGTAAATTCCATATGTGTTTGTACATGAACAATCATGTCATTTACTAATAAAGACAATTTTGTTGCTTTCTGATATGGATACCTTTCTTTTTCTGGCTTTACCTCACTGCATAGACCATTCACTGCAGCGACAGCAGCATTCACACCTCTACCATTAAGCCCATTATTAGTTGTAGGGTTTCACTGCAGATCCCTTTTATCATGTTAACAAAGTTTCTGCTATTTCATTTGTAAAGAGTTTTTTAACAGTATGTTGAATTTTCTTAAATCTTTTTTCTGCATCTGCTGAGATCACAAATTTTCCACATTAGTCTGTTAACCTGGTGAACTCTGTTCATTCATTTTTGTCTGTTAAATCAACACTGCATTTCTGGAACAGACCCCACCTGAGTGATGATGCATTGTCCTTTTCATACACTACACTGTTAAATTCTATTTACTAAAATTTTAAGAATTTTTACATATATGTTTGCAAGAATTATTGGACTGTAGTTTTCTTAAATCTTTGGCTTTAGTATCAGAGTAATGCTGGCTTCATATAAGAAATTGGAAAGAATTCTCTCAGCTTCAATATTCTGGAACACTTTCAGCAAAATCAGTTTGGTATAATTCACCAGTGAATCCATCTGGACCTGGGGTTTTCTCTGAGGGAAGGTTTTTATAACCAGTTGAATTTATATTAGAGATACAGTACTATTAGGGTTATCTATATTTTTTTCTTGAGTTTCGATATTTTGTGCACCTTTTAAGAAGTGTCTATTTCTTCTAACTTGTTGAATTTATTGGTATAAAGTTTCTTTAGTACTATGGTATTTCTTTTTATAATATTTATTATATTTTCAATGTCTTTAATATCTGAAGTGATGGTATCCCTCCTATTACTGATATTGGTACTTTGTGTCTTTGCTTTTTTTAACCTGGTTATTCTGGCTAGATTTGTCATTTTGATCTTCTAAAAACTAGATTTATCTTTCTATAATTTTTCTATTTTCAATTTTGTTAATTTTCATTCTTTATTATTTACCTTCTTCCAATTACTTCTAATTTGCTCTTTTTCTTCCAGTTTCTTGAAGTAGAATTGAGACCTTTCCTTTTCTAATATAACCAATGCTATGAATTTCTCTATAGTTTCCTCTTTAGTAGCATCCCAAATTTTGATACGTTGTGTTTTAATTATTCAATTCATAATACTTTGTCATCTCCCTTTTGATCATTTCTTTATAACAAGGGTAAATTAGAACTTTGTTGGTTTCCTCATATTTAGAGGTTTCCTAGCTATGTTCTCTTAACTGATTTCCAAATTAATCCTCTATCATGGTCAAGAAACATACCTGGTTTCACCCGAATCCTTCTAAATTTATTGTTCTTATTTCAAAATAATGTGTATTTTGCTACTGTTGGGTGGGGCAGTCACTAAATGCTAGAATTAATTTGTTCAACATTGTTGTTCAAGCCACCTATATCCTTACCGGTTTTCTTTCTACTCAATTATTGAAAGGGGTGTTGAAAATTCTGACTATTAAATGTGAACATGTCAATTACTCTTTGCAGTTCTTTCAATTTTGCTTTAAGAATTCTGAAGTTGTGGTGTGCCTGGGGGGCTCAGTCAGTTTAGTGTCCAACTCTTGGTTTGGCTCAGGTCATGATCTCAAGGTTTGTGAGTTTGAGCCCCATGTCAGGCTCTGTGCTCATAGTTCAGACCTTGGAGCCTGCTTCAGGTTCTGGGTCTCGCTCTCTCTGCCCTCCCCCACTCATGCTCTGATTCTCTATCAAAAATAAACAAACTTTAAAATCAGAATCTTGGAGGATGTTATTCAATATATAGATGCTTAGGATTGTTGTGTCCTGTTTTTTTTTTTTTTTAATGTTTTATTTATTTCTAGGAGAGAGAGAGAGAGCGAGAGAGCAGGGGAGGGTCAGAGAGAGAGAGTCACAGACTGAAACAGGCTCCAGGCTCTGAGCTGGCAGTCAGCACAGAGCCCTACGCGGGGCTCGAACCCACGAACCACGAGATCATGACCTAAGCAAAAGTCGGATGCTTAACCAACTAAGCCACCCAGGCGCCCCTGTCCTGTTCTGTTCTTAATGAATTTTTCATTATAAAACAATCCTCTACTCCTGGTAGGGTTTTGGTTTTTGTTTTGTTTTTTCTCTGTAACTGACTTAGTCTGATATTTATATTGCTACTTCAACATGTTTTCCATTAGTATCAGCATTGGTATAGCTTCACTTTTAACCTATTTGTGTCTTTTACACTAAAAGTAGATTTTTTTTTTTTTAAATTTATTTCTAAGAGAGACAGAGAGAGAGAGAGAGAGAACAGGGGAGGGTCAGAGAGGGAGGGAGACACAGAATCTGAAACAGGCTCCAGGCTCTGAGCTGGCTGTCAGCACAGAGCCTGATGCGGGGCTCAAACCCATGAGATCATGACCTGAGCCAAAGTCGGATGCTTAACCGACTGAGCCACCCAGACGCCCCTGAAAGTAGATTTCTTGTAGACCTTGCTTTTTTATCCAATTTGACAATGCCTTTTAACGGAGGCGTTCATACTATTTACTATCATGATTACTGTCATCACTGAATCATCATCTTGATAGGTTTCCTATTCATCCTATTTGTTCTTTGATCTGCTTACTCTTTTTCTATCTTCTTCTAAGTTAACTATATTGCTCTTATGATTCCATTTTATCTCCTTTGTTAGCTACTGAACTACATATCATGTTATTTTAATGACTGCCTTAGAGTTTATAATAACAGTTTTCACTCGTCACAGTTCAAATGCATTGTGCCCATTCATGTACAGTGTAAGAACCTTACTACAGTAGTACATTTCTCTCTCCCACATTTTATGATCTTTTACCTCACAATGGATTGTTACCTTTTTTTTACTTTAAACATCCGGATTATATTTTAAAGAGATAAATAATAACAAAAGTAATTTATATTTATCCACATAATTGCCATTTCTGGTGTTGTTGTTTTTTTTTAAATATAGATCTAGATTGTTGATATTTGGTATAATTTTCCTTCTTTTTACATTTCTTGTAATGCAGGTCTGCTGGTAATAAATCTTCTCTTCTTACCTTCTGCAGATTTGTGGAGTATTTCACCTTCAAATTTTTTGAAACAAATGTTTAATGGGTATTTAGTTCTAGAGGAGTTTTCTTCTCTCAGTACTTGAAAGATGTTGTGTCACTATCTTCTTCCACCTTGAGTCATTCATTGCCCGTGAGAAACAGTGATGACCGCTGCCATCCTATCTTCGTTCCTCTGCATGTAATAGTTTTCTTTTCCCCTAGTTATCTGTCACATTTTATCTTTTTCTCTGGTTTTAAACAATTCCATTATAATGTGTCTCGCTCTAACTTTCTTCATATTTCTTATGTTCGGAGTTTGTTGAGCTTCTTAAGTATGCATTTTACACTTTTCATCAAATTTAGACATTTTCCAGCTATTACTTCTGGCTATTAATCTCATCCAGGGTATTTTTCATCTCAGACACTGTGGTTTCAATTTCTACCAAGTTTGATTTTGATCTTTCTCCATCTTCCATGTCTTTCCCTAACATACTCAATTTTCAGTCTTTCCTCTAGCTTCTTGACTGTATGGAATATAGTCAAAAGAACTGTTTAAGGCTCACTAGTTCTATCCTGTGTCATTTCTGGGTCTGTTTCTACTCCTTGTTTTTTTCCTTAGTATGAGTCATATTTTCCTGCTTCTTGCTTGGTAGTTTTTGAGTGGATGCCTGGGAACTAGACTTTGACCTACT
This sequence comes from Hyaena hyaena, assembly GCF_003009895.1. Classification (NCBI taxonomy): domain Eukaryota; kingdom Metazoa; phylum Chordata; class Mammalia; order Carnivora; family Hyaenidae; genus Hyaena; species Hyaena hyaena. The sequence goes on along the minus strand of NW_024081030.1, from coordinate 1,097,075 downwards.
GGGTTCTGGAATAGTTTGTATTCCTATAAATATTCTTGAGCATTCTTCTGGGATGCAGCTATTTGGCAACTGCAATCCTTTTTCCTCCGTAGTACCAGAACAGAATTCATCTAGAGCCAATTTTGCCCTCCTATGACTGGAACAAAACCTTCTGATTACACTACCCAGTACCCCAAGAACTAATGACATTTTTCACTCTGGCTAACTAGAACAGAAATTATTACTGGCCCTATTTGAGCTCAAGGTATTGTTCCCTCTAATCTTTTAAGGTCGCTTATTCTCCCAATTTAATATTTCATTTCTAAACTTCAGCAACTCTGTACAGTATCATCAGGTTATTCTATTAATGCATACATCTAATAATTACAATGCTTCCCAAGAGTTGATATTGTGTTGTGCTCCAAAAGGGCAGCAGGCAGGTTCTACACAGCACTGGTATACCCAAGTTTTTGTAATTTTTAAACTTTCCTGCGCCTCTTCAAAATAGCTTAGGCACCATAAGGCCTATGGTTTTGAAATATAAATCAATCAAATCAAGCAAGCAATTAACAACTAGTGAGGAAGCCAAGTAAGAAAAGAAAGCTCCACAGATGCCAATTTAAAAAAGACAATTCTTATTTTAATTTGACATGGGAAATTCCTTCCCACAGAAAAATACCACCAAAAAAAAAAAAAATTCCTTCCTACAAAAAAATGTCACAAATTCTGTTCCTTCTCCCTGGGATGCTATTCCTTCTCTCTCAAGTCCATACTCTTAATTTGTTCCTTAGTAATACTTCAAGACCCAAGCAATCAATAACTTCCCCCTTAGTGCTGATTGAATTTTCAAACAGCACCCCAGAACTCCCATCATGCCCTACAGTGAACAAAACACACTACACTCCAATTTTTAGTTTTGCTTTTTCTCACTCTGCCACCATCACATCCCTTGTAGCTAGGGAGGAAGGCATATTTGTCTTTGTATATCCAGAGCCTAGAAGAGTGCATAGTAGTTAATGAAATAAAACATACGTTAAGTAAACTGAGTATGACCAATCAAATAAGTAAATCTTGAAATAAAAGATACAGGAAGAAAAATAAAAATTAACATGAGACCAGTAATCTCAATAATTATTAATATAACTGGGGATGGGATATATATGTCCTCAAAAATTTTGCTATTTGTCTTTTAGAGCAATTGTTCCTCAAAAAGGCACCTTGTCCCACCCCTCCTGCATAATGCAATTCAGCTAGAAATGACAAATGACCTATCTTTATACATAGTAAGAAAAATTAATGAATTAATGACCTGCATGGTAAAATAATCTCAATGCTAAGATTATCTATGTGCCTCATTTATTTATTTTTAAAACATTGTCTCACATCACTGTCTTCCAGGAATCAAGGTCAGCCAAGTTTGTACATACATTTCTGGTCAAGAAATCTCTAACCACATATAGAGCTGCTTTTGAGCTTACTGGTGTAGCATTATTTTAACTAAGAAGTAGAAACAGCACTGTTACCATCAGAGCAAGTAAACACAAAAATGAACAAAAAAGAGCATCACACAGAACAAAGCCACAGCTTTGTGAAGCCAGAATCAACAGAAGACTGAAAGCTACACAAACAAGGATTTCCTAGACGTTCCCCAACCCAGAGAATTCTATAAAGATACCACATACTAAACTTTACCTCTTGGATATTTTAATTCTGTGGGTCAGCACTACCCAGAAATGTTCTATTTTAAACAACAAAGGTGAGTCTGATATAACAAATTCACAGATCTACATTTGGGAACCTCCAGTGAGCCTTTACACTTCAAAGGCATGAATGAATATTAACAGATATCCACAACAATGAGTATATCTAGTAATATGTATTTCCAAATAGAGAGGAGCAAAATAGAGGGCAATTTTATCCAACAAACTGGGTTTACTAGGATTAGACCAAAACATTTGCAATACTCACTTAGGGATGCTTCTAGTCAATAAATAACCTAAGTTTACAGAATCAAAACTTGTTTTGTGTTGTTGTTTTTTCCCTCCAAAATGCCTATTGTATAGAAAGAATCATCAAATTACCATCACATCTTGATTCATTCAAGATGCCTTGAATCATTCATTCAGCAAATATTTATTGAGTGTGTATCTTGGTTCTATGTGCTAAGGACAAAGCAAAACTGGTTGAAACTGAGAAGCCCTCATGCCACTTACATTCAACAGTTTCCAAATCTTTAGATGCAGACACAGCACAAACAGGTAAAGCAAGAAGAGGACCCTTACTCTACTGCTGGGGGCAGGGGGAGTCTTTCTTCTGGGAGGCTACAGGGGAATACTGTGGTCAAGGTACTAACAGAGAGTGTGGGGGTTAGTACACTTAGGCATTATCCTAAGTGTAATGGGTACCCTTTCTCAAATTAACAGTGGCCACTAGCACCTGACAAGGGGAAAAAGAGAGGGGAAACTAAAGTAAGCCAAAGGAAGAAAGAAAGGGTAAACAAAAGAAAGCAAAACAGTCCATTTCTAGACAGGGCTGAGTCAAGGACAAGGAACTTGAAATCAGAGATACCATGAAGTCCACAATCCAAGCACACATACTGCTGTATTAAATTTCAGAAATTAGCATGCTATCATATTTACCTACTTTTACATTTTAGCAAGCACAAGCAAGTCAATTACCTGTGTTTTCTTCCTACATCTTTGACAGGATAAAATAATCAATGCTATCTCTAAGGGGCTAGGTATATGGTAACTTAACCATTCAAATTCCTTTTATTTAATGAAAGCTTCAGTCAGTTTGTTTTTTCTATTGTGTGTTATTAGTGTCTAGAAAAGGGTTCAATAAATATTGGATGGACAGATGGACGGATGGATGGGTGCATGGGTGGGTGGGTGTAAGAAGCAAATCCAGAGATACAGAAGCCAAAAGGAAGTAATAAACAAAAGCTCTTCTGGTTGACCTTCCCAGATGGGTTCAGAATCTCAGGAACCTGTAACAGGAATGCTGACCCACAAATTCAAAGAACATGGAGAACTGGCATTTGCTATGTAACAGAAAAGTGACAAGAAACTAGAAAAAGTCCGGGGTGCCTGGGTGGCTTAGTTGGTTAGGCGTCCGACTTTCGCTTAGGTCATGATCTCACGGTTCATGGGTTCGAGCCCCGCATCGGGCTCTGTGCTGACTGCCAGCTCAGAGCCTGGAGCCTGTTTCAGTCTGTGACCCCCTCTCTCTCTGACCCTCCCCTGCTCATGCTGTCTCTCTCTCTGTCTCCTAGAAATAAATAAAACATTAAAAAAAAAAAAAAAAAAAGAAAGAAACTAGAAAAAGTCCAAAGGATCGTGTCTAACACAAAGGCAGAAAAGAATGAACTGGGTCAGTAAGTAAGAGCAAGTCAGACTGGTTACTGAGTAAGAACTCCTTAGGGGTGATGACCAAAAAGTAAATATTTCTAAACAGGGGAAGAAATTCCTATGGATTCCCATGGCCTGTCCAGGCTGTTGGTAGAGCAAGTAAAGGTGGCAAGACATTATAGACAACACCCTTAATTCTAAAGAGACTTTAAAAAGGTAAAAACCTTTAGCACAGCACCTTAACTTCAAATGCACGGTGTGGTGCCCTCAACACTGGGAGGTAAGGTGGTCTTTGTACAACTAGAGCCTTAGTAGAAGGTGTACCTGAACCCTAAGATACCTGAGAGAGAGAAGGAAATATCAGAAATGGGAGGGAGGAGGCATACGTTAAGGTATCCCAGAGCTAAGTAAACAAAGTGTTTCAAAAATGAGAGTAGGAACAACTGTGTTAAATGTTACTGACATCTGCGTAAATGGTGACCTTGACTGGAGTGCTGCATGCCTGAGGTCAGAGCAAGCAAGAATGGCAGGAAAGAGAGGAGAGCAAGTGTAGATAACACTTTTAAGCAGATTTGCTTGATAGAAGGTGCAGAAAGGTACACAGAGAAGAATGTGAGATTAAGAACAAGTTTTTGCTGTAGTTACTTTTTATTTTAAAGATGAGAGCCACGGTAGCACGACACATGCTTGTGGGAATGATCATGTAGCAGAGAAATGGAACACCCAGAACAGAACCACTGTTGGGGTGACATCTATGATCCAGAGAGAAGGATTGGGACCCAGTGCCTACTAGAGAGGATGGGCACAGACAGGTAAATAGTTTATCCACACAAGTGAGGAAACGCAGAATTGACGGGGTACATATGCACTTAGGTTAGTACATGTGGAGGTGGAAACACACAGAAAGGTCTCAGTGAAATAGGAAAATATGACATCATTAGCCATGAGTGAGGAAGGGGAATAAAGTGTTGTAAGTTTAAGAATGAGAAAGTGAGTAATAAGCATGCAAACAAGTGGGAAATGAATGGACAAGGGAAAGGTGGTAGGGTTTCCTGCCAGCTGCCGCTAAAGGATCACGGTAAGTGTAGTAGTCATGCCCGAGTGCAAGTGTGCAGGAACCCAGAAAAGAGAAGATGAAGCAGGAAAAAAGTTTTTCTTAGTGCCTATTCTTCAGAGTAGAATCTACGGGAATGAGCAAAAATCAAGCAGTCAGATCTCAGCCACTCGCTCTTCTCCCCTGGATATAGACGTAGCTGAGCTTTCGGTGTGCATGTAATTTATCCTGTATACAGTTTAAAGCAGAGAAATGAATATAGAAGGTCTTAGTCCAGGCTAACTGTGTATCTTTAGGGTGATGAAAATATGAAACTTATCACCCCCTATAATGTTCCTCTCATCACCTTGTTTTCCATATTACTCTGAGAATCTTTACTCTTATAAAAGGGGAAAAAAACCTAAATGAAAACTTCTGTAAGCCTGTGGCATGAAACAAAGCCACTGCTGAATACGTGCAGACAGATGGAAACCACACACCGAACACTGGCAACCTTCACTACAGAGGGGATTAAAAGTAACGCATCCTGACCCTCTGCCCCAAGCCTGTTACAGCAGGGCCTATGCTGGGGGGGCGGGGGGGGGGGTCGCATGTTCCCCTAATCTCCCTGACCAGCCACCACCTACCCTATAGGAGACCTCCAACGCACACCAGGCCTCCCACCCAGTTAGTCTGTTACTAGAGCGGTTATACGACCATGAAAAGGTTTGAGAAAAACCTTTTCCATAATCATGGCAGAAAGCACGCAGGGGTGGGGTAGAGGTCAGTGTAAGGTTGGGGAGAGCCGGTTGCTTGCCAAAGAGCACCTCTGCTAGGATTCCCAGATCCGGTAACACAGAGAAGTGCTGCAAGCACTAAAAAGGACTGAGGAGAACATCCGACAGGTTCTACCTGCAACATTTAATAAATATCACTAGGTTCAGAAACCCTGAAGGAAATGATCCCCGAAAATAAAAAAAAGTAAATTAAAAAACAGATGGACTCTATACTCTAAGGCTTAAGGTGTGGGCAGTGCCATATTCTAAATTATTTCAGACAGCTTATACTGGTATGAAGTGAAGATCAAATTTTTTCACTGTAACTTTGTAATAATTCAGATTTGAAAGGGACCTAGCAGTACAATTTATTCTACATCCTTCATCAAGTATCACCAGTAAACATTTCTAAATCTTAGCATTAGAACAATAATACCATTCTCTTAATTAAGCTCGAATTTTAAACACAGTATATCTTCAACGAAATTTTACAAATATAGCACACAAATAAAAAAAATTATGTTTTAAATAGTTAAATACAAAACAGAAGGCTGTCCTCAATGCTGTTATCAACCCATTTTTTCCTGAGATTTGTACTTTTCAAGCAGAATCTTAAAAACATCAACACAAAGTTATATAAAAACCAAAGAGAACTCAAATGCCAGCAAAAATGAAGAAACAACCTAAAAAATTATATTCCAGATATGGGGTAGAGGCTAAAGCCTTAAAGAAATACAGACAAAAAAGACCATGTACAGCCTGCATTAATTCACATCTGACCTTGTTCTGCTTACTCACAAAAACGTGAGCAGACAGTATGCCCAATATTTTAAACATCAAAGGTAAAGTCGGTGGGTAAAGAAACAAGTGAGTATAATCCAGCCTACAACTAAATACTAAAAATATTCTTTTCTTACAGGTTACTGGTGTCAGAGCCAGCCAGTGTAAAGAATTAACAGAAGATTCTGTCATTAATGGGACTTAGGGAAAATCCAAATACTATAGTTTAAGTTGAAACCACTCTCTAGATGTGAAAGTAAGCAAGCATGAACACTGAATGAGTTTGGCCTTAAGAAAGGATACCTTTAAGATGAGCTACTGGATTAGAATTGTGTTGATTACCTACAAAATAAGAACATGTGAATGGAGGTGGTACAAACAGGGACTTACAGAATCAGCTGAAACCTGGTGTCCAAAACATGTGAGATTTTGACTTTCCCAAACCCAGACTGCCAAGCTCAGCAGTTTCCCTGATCGTGGCACTTTCAACGGGTTCAGGAAACACATCCACCTGCCAACATGATCATCAACAATGGGATTCCCAATGGCAAAGCTCCTTCTCACCTGTCTTTGATGGTCCAGATCTGCTTTATTACCAATTAAAATCATTGGAAACTCATCACGATCCTTCACTCTGAGAATCTGTCTTTGAAACTTATAGATTTCTTCAAAACTAAAACAAAAACAGACAAATTGATTTGCTCAAATCTCAGAATTCAACAAGTCCCACACCCCATCTAGTCCCTTATTCCTTTTCCTTTCTCTATAAAAATAACAAAATAGTGATCTACACATGAACAGAAGATCTGTATTTTAAAATACTGGTACAAACCTGCCTCGATCTGTGACTGAAAAAACCAACAGGAAACCCTCGCCGGTTCTCATATACTGTTCTCTCATAGCTCCAAACTCTTCTTGTCCTGCTGTATCCAGAACTAGAGAGAAAACAACACATGTAACCATGTTTGTGTTTTCATTTTATGAATAGCTTCCCCATAAGGACAGGACCCAATTAATGTGGGTCCTTTAGAGTCTATATTTTAGACTTAGTGTAATAAACAAAAAGCATTCTCTTCTTAGTGCTTTATTCTCAACACTAGAGACAAATATATCTCACAGCAGACAGTTTCAGAGTCATCTTCATCAGTAGGAGTTGATTTTGTAGCTAGAATATATTAGCATACCAACAACAAGGTTAAAAATATCAAATATATCTAGGCAGACAGAGTCAGACAACCTTTAAAGTCACTTGGATGTTTTATCTCCTCCACGGAAAGAACTGAAAAAGATACCTGTACATTCGAGAAAGATCCCTCAATCTACTCCCCAAACACCATACTTAAAAGCACAGGCGCTAGCATATTTCCTGATCTCTGTGAATGAAAGAATCATCGAACTTAAAAGAACAGGGTTATCTTTTGTGGAGATGTGGAATGTGTAGCCAAGCACAAAACCCTGTTTGCTAAAGCCTCCGTGCTATAAATTCTAAGCAAGTTGACAAATATTGAATCTTTTCTATATTTACTTCACCCATTTTAACCTTTACAAGAAAGTAGGAAGAGCTGAAACTTCACGCTTCTTTCCAAATGTCCCTAAAATTCAACTCCAACTAGTTACCATGACATGATTAGTTTCACCAAAACAAGAACAACACAATTATTGTTTTATATTACATTTGCTGAGAAATATTTAATTATCCCAAAATGCAGATTCATCAATCAAAACTAAGGAAAGAGATGGGCTTATATTCAAGACCATTCATATTTCAATTGTAGTACACAACCTGGCAAAACACCCAAGCTTACTTTTCAAAAATATGATATGTAAACTATCATATAAAGGAAGATTACTTACTATCTAGCCGGGCTGCTCTGTCATCTATCACACACTGCTTTGTGTAGGAATCCTCGATGGTTGGGTCATAATCCGTCACAAAATAGGACTGTAAGAAAAATAACCTCATTTTTAAATTTATGTTTACTTGCCTACCCAAGTACCAGTTAACTTTATCAAATCCCACTTACCCAGAATGAATAGCAATAGTTTCATTGTATTTAGGTTTCTCCTACCTAACCTTAATAAAGGTTTACTACTTTATTTGGTTTACTACTACTTTACTATTATGAAAACAGTAGTATCCTAATACAGTTGGTTTCCAACCTTATAAAGCCTATTCAGAGTAGCTTCCAAGTGGAGAAAAGGTACTAAATATCTCTGAATCCTCCTATCTGATATATCCAAGAAGACTGTAAAAGACCTACTGCAGTGTTTTCATAATTACATGTAATAATTTTTTCATAATTATGTATACCTAAGATATATATAGATAGATCTATATGTACCTAGCGCTCATATTCTTAAAAAACTAGAAAAACACAGTTAGTTATAATTCAAGTCTACCTGCAACCCAGGGGTAAGCAACAGTCCTATGAACAAAGGTGTCTGAAACAAAGGGAGACAGACAGGAGCCTGGAAGATTCCATGCCCCATCTTCATTTCTCCCCTTCTTTCCTCACTTTGTCTGTTTCGTATTCATTTGCCTTGTATATCATCATGAGGAAATAGTGATTTCAGAAAAAAATTTTTTGCAGGGATCTCAAACTTATGTGTTCACTGATATTTTTGTTGTGGTGGTGGTTTTCATCTTTAACATCTATTTCTGTCTTTGTTAACAAAACTGTTACCTTCAGCAATCACCAGAAGAAAGGACAGTTAAGGTAGCAGAGTAGGAAGGGAAGAATCTCAGTGGGCCAGTTAAAAATGTTTGTGTATTACACTTCACCATTTTTTTAAGGCTTTAAAAAGAACACAATGGTGACAATAAGACTCTAAGAAGAGAACTTATTTCCCTGCTTCTTACAGAAGGGCACTAACTAGGACACTGACATCATCCTTCTTTTGTTCTCAGCATCTCTTTTGCTCTCCCCTCTTGACTGACTTCCTCAAAGCCTACTTTCGCCCTGGCTCACTACCAAATCTGAGGGAATGACTTGGAGGAAGGCGGCTTAATGCTGGGAACCAGAGCCAAAGGGGGTTCAGCCATTCTTCAGGCAAGGGAAGGGTTCCTGGCAGCTTAGACATGCTGGCTCCAGGGACGCAGCATTCTTAAGTGACAATCCCCCAGGCATATGTCATTCGCAAACACCATAAAGCTACTCAGAAGTAGGCACTCTGAACAAGACAGTAAAGAAACCCCTGGTTGGGGAGTTGGGGGTGGGAGAGAAACAGACCTGTCTGCTACTATGACCTCATATATTTTATTTTTGAAGGACACTTCCCATACTTTATATTTTAGGGTTAACTTTAATCGCTTAAATGCAAGTTTTCTTTTAAACAAAGTCAGTAAAAGAAACATTTACCAACAGGAGCAACTTTGAGTAGAAAGCCATCTGCATCACCACCCCATCCCCATGTAAAAATAAACAGACACCAAAACAATCCTGAACTTCTATTCCTGACCTAACTCTTCAAAAAGTGATACAACTGGCAACAGTATCTTTGTACCCACTATTCTAAACAACTTAAAACTGTGGTCTTTCCCCCAAGCAAGTTGGATAAGCATGCTGTTTATATCTTTTTAAGATTAGTTTCCTGAAACAGGTTTCTCAGCAGTAATCAGATACTTCCTGCCATGCTTTTCATCTTGTAAAACTTGAGTTTTATTGACTACTCCCAGTCTATACCTAAATGTGCTAAAATGTGCTGCACTGTCTTTCCCACTTTGAAAAAATGGCAAATATTATATTTTAATCATGCATGATAACTAAAATTCAATGTGACAGGTTTTCTTTGCACTGTTGAGACAGAATTAAGACATTAACATATATAGAAGATTATTGGGTTTAAGTAACTTTGCAAGCCATTAAAAGAAATTTCTTTTTCCTTTCAGTGGCTATAAACTTCACATTTTCTTTGGCCATCTTAGCTCTTAAAACATAGTAAGAATTTTGCCACTTAGCTAACTAAAACAGGCCTGCACTTATTCCACTGATACTAATTTTTAAGGCAAACTAATTGCTAGAATTTCTAGATATTTAGGTCCACATTTCATCTTAACTGTATCCTGTTTTCGAACTGTTTCTGTAGGGACCATCACCTTGTTGCTATATATTGATGTTAAGGAGCCATCCTCTTTGAAAGCATCCTTCTCCCTCATAAAAATCAATCCTAAGAAACACCGCCACTCCATGCTCTGATTGACACAGAATCCCAAACCTCCTCCTCTCTCGAAGTTCTTGTAAGCCACAAGTCACAATGTGCCTAAAAAGAGCATTCCTCGTGTGCAGGTAACAAATACAATAGTCATCTCCCACTACAAAGGCAACATTTCTGTTACTTAAACACAGGTACCAGATATTTAAGGCAGATCTCCAACAAGAAATCCGTCTCTGGTGATGGACAGTGCAGGATTTGATACTACCTGTGCTACTTCCTAGCTGTGGAAACTGAGACAAGTTACTCTACTTCTCTGACCTTTAGAATCTGTAAAATATAACAGTAACAAAGCCTCCTGAAGCAGATAAACTGAAGTAATGCTTATAAAGTGCCAAGGCATGCTGATGATTGATAAATGTTAACCACACTGTGTTATTTCTGTCACACAGTAGGAGTTAGTGTTTTTCTTCAAGTATAAAGACTTGTTAATCCCAGGAACAGCTGTAATAATTCCAATCCTGCTTATAACACAAACCAACCTTGGGACTTGGTATCCAAAATGTTGTGAGTCAAGATAAAATCTCCCCATCTGGAGTTTTGGAGATATTTTCTGGAAACTGAGCAGTGATTATTCAGATATACACATAGGTAAAACTTCACCAAGTTGTACATAAACTGTGTGGACTTTTTTGTATGTATACAAATTACACCTTTACATAAGATACATACAATTATGGTCCCCTGTTGTTTACAGGATTCAGTACTTTTCTTTACACATCATGCAAATCCTTCTAGTTTGATCTGTGCTGCTCACCATTCAAAGGCTTGTCTTTTACTACCTGAAATCCTCAGCCAATTGTTCTTGCTCTCCTGGTTTCATTCATTTGGCGGTTATTTATAGAGCATCACAGGGACAAGGCCCTATTTTCACAGAGCCCACTGCTTTTTAGACAACACCCAGTAACGATGCTGTGGTTGCGGGTGGGGGGAATAGAGAATGTTAAATATACCAGCCACAGAACTGAAACAGCATAAAATGCCAATACAATGCTAGTTCAGATGGCAACAAAATGTAAGTGGTTAATACCCCAGTCCTGTAGGAACTGTGTGTACATTCATTTATAAACATAGTCTAGCAATTTGCCAGAAAACAGTCTCTCTCCTGAGGCTGAAAGAAGTTACCAACCACAGTTCAGAAAGGATATTCTATAGCAGATAGCAAGAAAAAAAAATAAGTACAGTATTTGCATAACGGAAGACAATACAGAGCAGTAGAGAAGAGGGAAGGGGGACAGCAGGGAGAAAGTAATGTGCTTTCTTGGTATTACAAGAAAGAATGCATGCAGAAGGATCCCAGAAAAGAAGGGAATACCATACTGTCAAAGGGCAGGATGTCTTCCAGGTAGTAAGAAGGGCAAATGGACCTAAGTCTAAATCTTTAAGGTTAAGACATACAGAGAAAAGTTTAGGAAGAGGGAAGCTATCCCATTTACGAAGGGAGTCTATATCCCCCCAATAAAATCTGACAGTCTGGCTTAGGTAAGGTCGTCAGAAGCCCCTACTAACACAAGAGCATGATGCTGTGATAGCAGGAACAGTATTCCTGATTATATGTCACTAGATTCCACAAAGGAATTCCGCTTGGCCTAAGAGAATTGCCAGCTCCTCCCTTTCCATTCAAAGTCGCCTTAAGGAAGAAAAGAAGGGGAACGGGGAGGAAAGAGAATAGGCTGAGACCACTCTGCATTCAGTGGGCAGGAGTGAGAGCCCACTTTCTCCTGACCCCCCAGCTACTGGTGAGAGTGTAGTTCCCAGGCACTGCCACGGAGCGGTGTCTGGTCTACACACTGGGATGGGTAACATACCGGAGATTGTGTGGAACTCCTAAAATCCAACACACTGGTTAAATTTACTACCCTTGCATATTTAAAAAACAACAACAAACAGGAGGCTAGATCTAAAAGTGCCGCTGGGGAGTTTTAAACAAATAGGGCATTTCTGAGCACAGTGCCATTCTCAGGGAAGTTTTACGAGTCCTCTAAAAACATGGGGTAGAGAGGAGGAGGGGAAAGGGAGACTTTTTGCTTGACATCCTGCTCAGCTCACCCTTTTCCCTCACATTACACATAAATCCACACCATGAAACATTCCAGATATAGAACACCGTGGTTCCTGCTCCCTCCACTTCAAGTCAGTATTTACCTATTCTTAATTCTATCCACAAAATCTCTATGACAGAATAAACCAAAACAGGTTTCATAAGGGCCCATTTTCTATTAATACATGCACTAAGGAGGGCATGTCCCAGTGCCTGCTTCAGATGCAGCACTGAAGGATCATGGGAAAAGAGAAACCTGTTGGAGACGCAAGGGGCGGAGCTGGGCTGCCCAGAGGACTCAGGAGCCGCCCTGGCCAGTGAGAGGCTAGAAAGGTCTGCCCAGGTTATGTTGTCTGTCCAGCCACAGTGTCCTACCTAGTGTGTGGACCCACCAGGGAGGCAGCAAGGCGGAGTGGAAGGAGCCTGAGGTGTAGGTCAAACAGACCGGAACACAGCTCCACTACTTTTACTACCTATGGGAAATTAAAGCACCTCATTTAACCTGTCTGAACCTCAGTTTCCTTGTTTGTTAAAATGGAAATAATACTAAGCTTGCATGACTGTTGTGAAAAGTAAAAATACTGTATGTGGAGTACAAAGTACAGCCTATGACACACAGTAGGTCCTTATAAGTCATAGTTAATGAAGGCCAATCCAATCCATACCTTACTTCCTTTACAAGGCCGTCAAACAGAAAACAATCTCAATATGCCTTAATTTCTCTTATCCTTAAGGTGACAGGTTTGGATTTTCCCAACTTCAAATATTCTAGATTGTCATTTGGAAAATATGTATCCAAACTTTATGTATACCTTATAAATTACTCGTACATTTTCCTTTTCCAATTGCTTATCTTTTCATATACATGTGTATGTGAATGTATAAATGATGCACTGAGTTATACTCAACAGGGTATAAGCATAAATCTTTCCTTCAAAGCCCTTTTGTGCGTAAGCTTTTCCTTGCTCCAGAATGAACTCTAATGTATCTAATTTTTTCCAATCATTCCTTTATTATAAATAATTGTTCAATCACTGTCAGCCCCAAAACATCATGATTTTAATAATTAAGATATCTAGTATTGACAAGTAGTCAATACTCATCTAAATAAAAAGCTTCTTTCTCCTCTTCTGAGACAGTCTCCTCTTCTGAGAAGTCTGCAGTGGAGTGGGGGTGGGGCAGAGGGGCACCAGTTAAATATTCTTTCTTTCCCCATTTTGCATCTCTTCTACCTCTAACAAGGCTGTCTCTGGCTTCTTTAGTTTTGTAGCTGAAGGACTGGGGAGAAGTAAGGGGAGCTGAAAAGGCCACACCAATGAAATCTGATGTCCATGCTAACTTTCTGTGAGTTTCCTGGAAGAATCTTACATGAGACCCTTCACGTCCAACTCCCATGACTTTAATGAGAAATAGCTATTTACACCTCTAACCCTCAATCCTTTAGATTTCTATGGGCACCTCATCCTGGTTCGTATCATCTCTAGGTGGCCAAGCATAGCATCCCACTCTAGATGGTTTTTTTTTTTTAAATTATTTATTTTTTGAGACAGAGAGAGACAGAGCATGAGTGAGGGGAGGGGGCAGAGAAAGAGGGAGACACAGAATCCGAAACAGGCTCCAGGCTCAGAGCCTGATGTGGGGCTCGAACCTATGAACCATGAGATCTGACTTGAGCCGAAGTCAGATGCTTAACCGACTGAGCCACCAAGGTGGCCCTCACTCTAGATGGTTTTAACCTGGTTCTATCCAGAAACTCAAGGACACACTACTATCTCTGAAATGCATACTGCTTACTAACTATACAGCCCTCTTCCTTCCTCTCTGCTCTGCTGTGGACACACAGATTCACAGACTATTCATTTTACTCTGCCAAATATCAGGGATACATGTCAAGTTCTCAGAATGACTCTAGTAGATCTTCCCTTACCATCTGGCTTCAATGAAAAGGGTTTAAGAGAAGCATCCTGCTCTCTAGAAGCTATGTGTGGAGGTAGGAAAAGACACAGAATACCACAAACTAGCAGCTCTCTCTAAAAACATCCTGGTCTTTGAACCTTTAACTCTCCACACTTTTATTTCCTGTAGATAAGGAACGGGCTAAAATGTGCAAAACAAATTTAAGGCCACCTTCTATACAAGTTCTTGAAATATGAAGGTGACCTGGTAACTACCACTTTATTCTCAGTCTCTCAAGCTTCAAGAGAAACTAAAATATATTAGAATTCCAGTTAAAGCTCTGTTATGGATTTCCAACCAGCTTTAATGTCCAAGGCCTACCTCATGCTTATTAGAATTTTCTTGGAGTTAAGCAAGGTACACTGCACATAGTCAGAACCTCAAAATACTGGAATACTTAGAAAACCCTATAGTTAGAAAGATTGTAATGAGAGGTCAGGAATTTATTTCCCAGAGCACAATAAGGACCTGGTTAGCTATCTATCAGTAGCCTCTATTTGCTAGGACAAGAGCAGTGCAAATCCCTCTGGTAACACTAGAGAAGACTGCAACAACTTCAGGCAGCTGGGGCCAGAGTCAGGCTCCTCCTGGTGTCACTTTTTAACAGCAGCTGTCAAGTCACAGAGAACCTTTGTTCCCTGCAACACCCTCTCTTATTGTTATGTCAAATGTTTCCAATATACTTGATATTCCTTTACTTAAGGACATATTTTTTCCTGATTGAAATTAGTATTTCATTTAACCGAACATGTATAATTTAGAGATCCCCATAATGGATCTTCTAGGACTCTAATACAGAATAAAAGTCTACCCTAAGTCCAGTAATCCTTTTAGTTTCTTCTTAACAAAACTCAGACCTTCAGTCAATGTTGCTAATTGTCTAAGATTGTCTAAAGCCACCCTGTGCCTTTCATGTGACTTCTGTGCAATCTCAGGGATGACAGTCACACCTCAGGTGACGTATTCGGTTGCAAATCGATGGGCCTGGTATGCAACAAGAAAAAGTACAGTACAAAGTCAACTTACAAACTGGTTCTATTTCAAATGTTTGTTTCTAAGTCAGGTGGTGCTCATTTCCCCAGGGAAAAATTGTTCTCATGTGTTTAGGTCCATAAGGCCAGACCACAAGAGCTACCATTGAAATATGGTCCCAAGCCAGTATTAACCCTGAGTTCTATTCTAACCTCTGAGGCAGAGGCATTTGGTCCAAGACGAGATGGGAAGGGAACTTCCTTTCCTTTCCCAGTGCAGAGAGCCAGGCCAAAGCTACACTAATATGGAGGAAAAGTTGTCGTACCCAGCCGCATCATCCTGCCCCCACCTCCCATTACCCATTCTTACCCTAGCTTTAGCTTCCCTCTGAAAATGTTCTAGGTACAAAACCACTTACTTCTTGCCCCACTGTTCCTGCCACTCTCTGCTCTCAAATCAAAACTAACAATACCCTCAGAAAACCTAGATCTCACCCAGAGGCACTAGGTGGAAAATCATCAGTCCAAATTAGAGCACACTGCAGCACGAGTCCACCCCTAGCTCACCCCTTCAAGTGATGCTTGCGTTTTTAAACAGCAAACTTCTAAACCAAAATGAATCTTTAGTAACACGTTCGGCACAGGTCAAAAAGAGAAAGAAAAGCTTCAGGCTCCGCGAAAGGAAAATTATTTGGGGTGTAAACCACCATTTCATAATGTGAGCTTGCCAAAGGGAGCGTTTACTCTTCAAAGCTTTTATCCTTCCAAACCCACAGGCTTTAATAGTAAAGAAGCAAAAAGAAAGGTTTTCTTCTTTCTTCTTTCCTGTCCCTCCACAAGCCCTATCAATTTGTAAAATGAACCAATTGTGTAGACAAAAATTTTTAGTTCACAGTACCAGGGTGATGATTTTGGTAAGGGGGAGAGGGGGAGGACTGCCGATTGCCAAGGCTATAACCAGTATTCATATATACAGACTATTAGTAGGTTAAGACAAGCTTAACTCAGGTACTGCCTACACAACTGCATACCCATCCTTCAGAGCTGCCATATTAATATTTAGAAGCCAGTGGCCTCTATCTACAATAAAATTTATTTCCCTTGTTTGAACTCAATAGTTATTTATTTGCATCTGCCTATTCTGATAGCTATTACCTTAGTTAAGTTAGTCTTCCTTACTCCTACCCTCAAGTGGACCAGAGCTGCCTAAACAACTGGCCTCTGTGGGACACTTTAGATGAACAAGACAGCCCCTGAACACTGGGGCATGCAACTGTCCAGGCCTCATCTGGGTCCCCTCTCTATATCCTTCTTACCCATATCATGGTCCTCCCCATGGAGGGCAGGGGTGGGGGGAGGCGTACCAACAGACTCAGGGCCAATACTGACTTTAGGCAGGAAGCATTTCCAACCATTACAAGATCCACATTCACAGTCTCAGCACTATTGACTCTTACTGACCTTAGCAGGGCAGGAACAATGCTGATAACTGCTTCTGTTTTATTCCCAACCTCATCACCATCTCTCCTCCCACTTCTCGGACTTTCCCAATCAACATGAGGCTAACTGTTCTAACTGGCTGCTTCTACCCTTAATCTCTTCTTCTGCTGATAATCTAAGTAATCCAGGCTGTTCCTAGAACTAGGGCCTCTTTTTGTTTTTAAGAGCTTTATTGGATATAATTCACACACCATAAAATTCACCCACTTAAAGTACGTTGTTCAATAGTTTTTAGTAATTCACAAGGCTGTGCAACCGTCATCATTGTCTAATTCCAGAACATTTTCACTACCCTCAAAAGGAATACTATACCCCTTAGCAGTCATTTCCCCTGGCCCCATCACCTCCTACTCCTAGGACCGCTAAACCACCCAGTGGGACATTTCATATAAATCCAATCCTACAATATGTGGTCTTTTGTGTCTGGCTTCTTTTACTTATTAGCAATGTTCTTAACATTCATCCATGTTGCAGCATGTATCACTACTTCCTTTCTCAATGATATGCCATCATATGGATGTATAATACTATATTTATCCATTTATCGGATAATGGACATCTGAGTTGTTTTTATATTTTTGGCTATTATGAATCATGCTACCATGAACATTCATGTACAGTCTTTGAGTGAACATACATTTTCACTTTTCTTGGGTACATATCTAATGATGGAATTGCTGGATCATACTATAACTTTATGTTCAACTTTTGAAGAACTGCCATTTGTTTTCCAAGTGCTATGCCATTTCACATTCCCATCAACAGTGTTCTAATTTCTCAGTATCCTCACCAATACTAATTGCTAAACATGCATGTCTTTTTTATTCTTGCCATCCTAGTGGATAAAGGGTAATATCTTACAGTTTTTTAAATACTTTTTTAAGTAATCTCTATACCCAACATGAGGCTCAAATCTACAACCCCCAGATCAAGTCACATGCTCTACTGACTGAGCCAGCCAGGCGCCTCTCCTTACAGTTTTGGTTGGCATCACCTAACAGGATATTGAGTATCTTTTCACATGATTATTGTCCATTCATGTACCTTCTTTGGAGAAATGTCTGTTCAAACTTTTGCCCACTTTTAAATAGGGTTGTCTTTTTATTGTTCAATGTAAGCGTTCTTTATATATTCTGGATACAAATCCCTTATGAGATATATCATTTGCAATTTTTTTTCCTACAGCCCCGTTATTTTTTTAAACTTTTTTTTAATGTTTTACTTATTTCTTTTTTTTTTTCATTTTTTTTTATGTTTTATTTATTTCTGGAAGAGAGAGAGAGAAACCGCGTGAGCAGGGGAGGGTCAGAGAAAGAGGGAGACAGAATCCGAGGCAGGCTCCAGGCTCTGAGCTGTCAGCACAGAGCCCAACGCGGGGCTCGAACCCACTAACTGTGAGATCATGACCTGAGCCGAAGTCGGATGCTTAACCGAGCCACCCAGGCGCCCTGTTTTATTTATTTCTAAGAGAGAGAGAGAGAGAGAGAGAGAGCAGGGGAGGGGCAGAGAGAGAGGGAGACACAGAATCCAAAGCAGGTTCCAGGCTCGGAGCTGTCAGCACAGAGCCCGATGCGGGGCTTGAACCCACGAACCGTGAGATCATGACCTGAGCTGAAGTCAGACACTTAACCACTGACCACCCAGGTGTCCCAGCCCCGTTATTTTAAAAAATCTTCCTACCTTAAATTAGTACACAGTTCCTAAATCTCAGTCCCAGGCCAAAGTCCTGTTACCCACCAAAAAGGTAATGTCTGTCCTTGTGTTCCATTAACCAACTGCACTATCCTTTACTATGCAAGGCAACTGCGGAGGTAACTGCTACCTGGAACACAACTCCCACTGCTATACATACCAACTCCCCTAAACCCATCCAGCCCACCTCCACCCTGAACTTGCCCCATCACATTGAACTGCCTCTGTCTGTACCATACCCTAGCACAGTTCACTTGTGCCAGTTTGTAAATTACTACCCTACTTCATCAACTGTAATATGCCGTCAATTTTAAGACCAACATTATTTTATGTGCTAAGAAAGAATAAAAAACACCAAAGCAACTATGGCATATCTTTGATTACAAAGCCTCCCAATGTCAGAGATACTAGAATGCAGGGGGAAATGTGTCTTAGAAACAATGAAATACAGTAGTTCTACACAACTCTGTAAGCCTGGTATTGTATCTGATGAGATCATTGAGGCTCAGCAGTTAAATGACCTGCCAGAGGTCACAAAGTCAGTAGGTTGGTAGCACTGAGATCCAAATTCAGGTCTGACTCCAAAGCAGCAACACTTCCATTACACTTTCTTTAATCTGTCACGTTAACATCAAAGCATACAACATGCACCAGTTTAAAAGATATCCTGTCGCTCTTAAAACAGTTTATCTTTAAAATTATACACTGCTATTGCCAAATAGCAAAAAAAAAAAAAAAAAAACCAATTAAAAGCGGTTTCATTCAAAATGAAAACACTCCATTTCTACATTAAGAATAAAGGTCTAAGGATGGCATTATAAAATACATACTTTTTGATCTAGCAACTTCACTTCTAGAAATGTATCTTACCAACACATCTGTTCATAAGAAACATGTGCAAGGTTATTCATTATTGAATTTGTTTTAATCTAAAAGAATCGAAGCAACTTAAATGTCCTTCAGCAAATGGCTGCTTAAGTTATAAAACACTCATTCAATATGAATGCAGCCATTTAAAAAAGATAGACTTCATGTACTAATAATGTGGAATAATCTCCAAGATATGTTGTTAAATAAATATAGTTTACCTATTTGCTTTATTGTGCATGAAGTATCTCTGGAAAGATATACAAGAAATATACACAAATACCATTACCTGTGGGAAGAACCCAACCTGGTTGCTGGCAGACACCGGGGAGGAGGGAAAATTTACCAGAGGCTTTGAAATCCAAAACATATGAATGAAAGAGTTCCGGAATCAAGGGGAAGGACCTGGACAGATTAAACACCAATTCTTTAACAATAAAAGCAGAGCATGAGAGTGTGAAGAAACCTGGACTGTAGTCCCAGCTTTACAACAACTAGAGAAGTGTGCCTGGAGGAGTCAATCTCTGTCTTGATTTTCTGTGTAAATGAGGAATTGGCTCTGTATGAGCTTTAAAAAGACTCCAGCTAATTTTATTAGGACGTATTTAGCTCCTACACTGTGTTAAACAGAATCTGTATATGATATGAAGAATTCCTTTGTTTTAAGTGTGTGATATTATAGACAGAATATTAGATTTTACGCCAGGAAGGTTTGCTTACAGTTCTGGCTCCCACTACTTTCTAGCTGTAGAATTTGCAGCAAATCACATCACTAACACAAAGTACTATTACTTGGGAAGTTGAAGCTATAGCTACTTTCAAGTTTGTTACAAGGACTCAAATAAGACACGTAAAAATTTACTGATATTTTTACAGCACTATGTGAAATGTAAATTATTAATATACACAGAATTCACCTCCAGGTATTATAAACTAAGTGTAGGAATGAATGTGGATTTTGGAGTCTGTCAGGCCTGGATATCCCATTTGACTGGTATGTGATCTTGGGAAGGTTATTTAAATCTCTTCAATAAATCTTAAATCTCAATTTCTCACTTGAAAGGGCTACTGTGGAAATTAAATGGCACGGTCAAGTACACAGTACACTGCTTGACTCAAAGCAGGCATTTTAAAAATGGTTCTCTTCCTTTCCAAACTTAGAAAGAAAGACTGGCCCATAAAGCAGGTAGCTGACCAACTCACTACGAGCTATAACTTTTGCTGCCCCGAGCCTGGCTTGTTACTTCCCTTTTCATTTCCTTTCCCTTTAATCCACTGCCACATACAAATATCCTAACACCCATCTTCATTTCTCATCTGTTCTAGAACAGAGAATGAATGATCTGTAGGAGCAAAACTAGAGGTAAAGGGGCTGGTGATTTTCACAGACCATGTTCTACTAAACTTTTCAGACTTCCACATGAATTTTCTGTAGGCTCAATCACTAACCCAGTCAATCTACAAACGCTAACCGAGCACCTACAATGTGTAAGGAGCTGAGAACGAAATCCAGCCTGCACGGGACTGTGGTAGTTTTGTGAAGGGCTGAACATCAACATATAAATAAGCATAATATAGCAAAGGTCATGGGACCTCTAAAGGAAAAGAAAGGGGGCAGACAGCAGCAGGAGCTGGCAAGGATAATGTGACACTGAGGGCCAGGGAGAGCTTCGCTGGCAATGTGACATTTGAGGAGAAAATCTGAGGTCAGCGGAGAGAATCAGCCACGCTGCTAGGTGGAGGAAGATCACCGCAGACAGAGAGAACATCACGATAAAGGCAGTGAGGTGAGAGTATGGGTAACATGCTTGAGGAACAGCAAGGAGGCCAGCAAGGCTGCAACACAATCAGCGACAGGGAGAATAGTATGTGAGTTCTGAAAGTTAACAGAGGCAGTCAGAGCCTGTCGGCTATGGTAACGACTTTGGATTTGATTCTAAATAAAATGAAAACCACTGCGGAGTCTGACGCTCTAATCTTACCCTACACTGGCTGTTGCCTTCCTTTCCCACTCTTGCTATGCGATGGACAGAAATCTTCTGATACTTCCTTCCACTGGGATTAGCCAAGAACCATCCCACAGATGCAGTCAAAGCAGTGTGAGGTACACAGTGCTTACAATGCCCTTTAAGATGTTGTGGCAAAAGATTTCTATTGATTCAAAGAGGGTAAAAAAAAGTAAAAGCACTTTATACAAATTTAGGAAACGTTGGTCAATTATACTTGAAAATTATTTTAATAATACATTTTTTAAGTTTATTTATTTGTTGTGAGACTGAGTGTCAGAGAGAGAGAGCGCGAGCGTGAGCAGGGAGGCGCAGAGCAAGAAAGAGAGATAATTCCAAACAGGCTCCAAGGCATTAGTGCAGAGCCTAACATGGAGCTAAATCTCACAAACCGTAAGATCATGACCTGAGCCGAAATCAAGAGTCGGACACTTAATCGACAGAGCACCCAGGTGCCCTTCAATAATACCTTTTTTTAAAAATTTTTTTTATTTATTTCTGAGAGAGAGTGTGTGTGCGTGAGCAGGGGAGGGTCAGAAAGAGGGAGACACAGAATCTGAAACCGGATTCTGAGCTGGCTGTCAGCACACACCCCGACGCGGGGCTCAAACCCACAAACCATGAGATCATGACCTGAGCCGAAGTTGGACGTTTAACCAACTGAGCCACCCAGGCGCCCCAAGAATGCATTTTTAAATGTGCCTAATCATTTTATAGAAACATAGGTACAAATGACATACTAAACATAGTTTACGTTTTAAACTACCAAAGATATATGTACACCCAGACAAACACACAAACAAAATGTTCAAGGAGCTTTGTTATTGTGAAAAAGCTATTAACAACCTAAAAGTCCGTTAACAGGGAATGTTAAATGAATTGCAGTAGATCCATTATAGAATAGTAAAATGCCACTAAAAGGAATGCGGTAAGTCTCTATGTATGGATTTCAAAAGTATCCATGGTATGTTAAGTTCATTCATTCAACAAATATTTGTTGAGTACTTACTACCCAGGAGTTGGGGTACAGTCCTGATAGAGAATGAAACTGATGTGGTCCTGGTGCTTGTGGAGCTCACATCTCAGTGAGGGTGACAATACACACAGAATAAAGATGACAATTTTTGAAACAAGTGCTACAAAACAGAACAGACCTATGTGGACTGAGAATGGGTAGGAGAAGGGGCTTATTTTTAAAAACGACATTACCAAATACAGTAGCCATGGGTCTATACCACAAATAAACTTTAAAAAAAAAAAAAAGGCCTTATTGAACCTCTTCTCCTAAAAACAATAAGAACTAAATTTCTCATGGCTTCCATCTCAAAGTGGGAGAGGAGGAGAGAATGTTCTCACCAGAGGTTTCCTCCAAACCACAGGCCAAGAGGCTGGGCCAGCACTTCTCAGAAAGTGATTCTGTCTATTCACACCAAGGACCACCCTTCTTACTTCTTATTATTTAACCTCATTTATCCACCCAGCAATTCTTGGCTTCTATGAAATCCCTCTCTGTGGCACACAAATTTAAATCAGACTAGATCACCGGATAAATTTAAACTCTTTTAAGTGGAGACAAACATGGTTCATATCAAAAGGAACCATATAAACTTTCATCTTACAAAAATACCCAAATATGTAGATTTAAAAAGTCAAGAGCTAAATGGCATGTGTCCACAGAATTTAAAACTTTACTCACACCATTTAAACGTCCCAAATTATAGCTTGTCTATATGTGCACAGCCTAATTTCACAGTACAGGAATGCCACATCAATCACAAACCACACGAAGAGAAAATAAATATACAACTAAATTCTGAATCACATTTGTATGTACTTAAGTCAGATACTAAAACTATTATTCCATTTAGTAAAAGTACTTTTAAAGCGCTTACTAGCAAATTCAAGAAAGTTTACTCACTGTAGTGGGTTGAACTGTGGCACTCAAAAAGAAGATGCATAACTCCTTCTAACACCCCAGTACCTGTGAATGTGACCTTATTTGGAAATACGGTCTTTGCAAATACAATTCAGGATCTACAGATGCGATCATCCTGGATTTAAATCAAATCCTTATGTCTTTATAAGAGAAAGCAGTAGGAGATCTGAGACACAAACACAGACAAGACCCAGAACGGAAGGCCATGTGAAGGCGCAGACGGAGACTAGAGTGATGTGTCCACAAGCCAAGAATCACCAAAAGCTGGGAGAGAGGCATAGAACACAATTCTGTCTCGGAGCCTCCAGAGGAAACTAACTTTGCTGACAACTTGACTTCAAGGTTATGGCCCCCCAAACCGTCAGCAAATACATTTCTGTTGTTTAAAGCTACCAAATTACTGCTCGCTTCCACAGCACATAGACTAAAGCTACCAAATTCATGCTGATTTGTTATAGTAGACCTAGGCAACTAATACACTCATCTATAAAATGTGAACGTCTTCCTTCTTCCTAATAATTTCTGTAGTATTTTATAAGCCCAAGAAAAGTGGGTGAAAAAGAGATTTTTTTTTTTCCTATTCACAGGCTATTAGAACTGAAAAACTGAGCTGCCTTCATAGTACCAGCATTACAAGCTATTGCAAAAAGATATACACAGGCACACGAAGTAAGTTTTCGTTCTCTGGACTAGAAAGATTCAGTTGGCCAACAAAAAGCACAAAAAGTGAAAGAGGGTAAATGGATTTAAGTGGTTAAGTTTGGGGAAGATAATCAAAAAGAAATATAAAGTCTTTAGACTTTAAAACAAATTGTATTATTTTTAGTTTAGTTTTTTAATTACAAAATACAGTCTTATTGTAGAAAATCTGGAAAATCTTAAGAAAAAATGTTAAACTCACCTTTAGGAAATCAAATCCTGTCCCCACAATTTCTCGCCTTAATTGCTCAAATAAGCCCCATCATTACAGGCTTTTGTTTACAATCAAGTTAATACGACAGTTACACAACTATGAAATTGAGAGTCTACAATGGAAATTCTGATCTAATTTTAACATAAGCCTTATAATTGAAACACACAAATGGGAACTACAAGGAGAGGCTATTGTCATGGGGGTTTCCGACAAGGTGCTTTCCCTTGATCATTTTGGGTCCTAAACTGTTCTGGTATCTAATCATAATTTACATATCAACCAAGCCCTTGATTTTAAAAATAATATTTTTAAGTGATGAAAAGCAATAGATGAAGATCAAAATATTAACAAGTTTTTCTCGTTTTTGATTGATCATCTCCCACATTTCACTTTCACTTTATTTTCTCAAAAATAAGTATCAAATAGATGGCACAAAAGGTTGGTAAAAAGGAACAGCTAGCAGCTGCCACAGAATTGTGCAGGCTGAAACACCGAGAATGAAAACTGTTGCCAAACCAAATCTCTGAATGCAGGTTAAATGGGAATAGTTTTGTTAAAAACAAAAATTTCACTAACTCCAGGTACATTTTCAATCTGTTCTGCCATTTAAATATGTTTATTCAAAATCATGCAGCCTCCCCACTCCTTCAGTGTGGGCTGCACACAATGATTTCCTTCCAAAGAATACAATATGGAACACAGAGGGAAAGGAGACTAGTAGCTTCACAGCAGAGAAACCACACACACACTACCTCAGCCAGATGAGTATGGTCAACATCAAGAGGCAGGAATCACATTGACAGTGTACAGCCTTGATGTGATGTGTGATGAAAATAGCACCTTACATCTTTGTCTTCCTCCCTCAAACCCGCAACTCCAGTCTGGTCATGAGAAAAACATCAGACAAATTCCAATAGAGGGGCTTCTATTAAACTTTTGATAAGTTCTCCTCAAAATGGTCAGGGTCACCAAAAACAAAGGAAGTCAGCCAAGAGGAACCTAAGGAAACAGGACAACTACATGTAATGCAGTATCCTGATGGGATCCCAGAACAGAAAAGAGATTATTAGTAAAAACTATGGAAACCTGAATAAAGTATGAACTTCAGTTAATGATAAAGTATCAATATTGGTTCAATAATTATTAAAAGTTTACCATATAACGTAAGAGGTTAATAAGAGAAAAACTGGGTGCTGGGTATATGGACACTGTTTTCTCAGTTTTTCTATAAACCTAAAACTTTTTAAATTTTTTTATTTTTTGAAAGAGAGCGAGCAGGGGAGAGGCAGGGAGACAAAGAGACAGCGAGAGAGAGGGAGAGAGAGAGAAAACAAGAGAGAATCCCAAGCAGGCTCTACAGTGTCAGCACAGAACCTGAAGTGGGGCTCAAACCCATGAACTGTGAGATTATGACCTGAGCCTAAACATTTAGTCAGACATTGAACCCACTGAGCCACCCAAGTGCCCCTAAAACTTTTCTTCAATAAAGTCTATTCAAAAAAATTTACATGAAAATCATTTCCAGAAAAATATTAAGGTATCAAGAGTTTTCTAATCCCCTACATATAAAAGCTATGGAAAAAACTAGGGCCACTAAGCAGTTTCTTCTAGCACTAAGACTACATCTAGATTTTGAGAGACTGATAATTAAGGTACTCAGGGGCAAGATAAAGGGAGTCTAGACCTCGGCTACCTTTCAAGCAAATCAGATAATTTATGGTGATAAGGGTGTGAAAACCCCAAGTCTCATAATCACAGAGCTATTTATAAATATTTTAAGCCAACAAAAATAACAAAAATAGTAATTCAGAAGAAGATTCTTCTAAAGCAGAAACTTCCTGCAGAAGTTTGGCCTTTCTTCCATCACCATGGACTAAAATAAACATTATGTCTCTAAACACACTCACTCCCCATTTCCTCATTTACATAATGAGAAGTGATTCGGTCCAGTGCAATATTCAAAGGATACTCACAAAATAATAGTATACCATAAATAAAAACATAACATTCTTAGCCTTTCACTTCAATGGCATCTGCTAAAAGCAACGAATTCCGGTAAAGTTTACTAATACTGTCACTGAGGTATGCATCAGTATGAAGAGAATCAACCACAAGAGAAAGACAGAATGGGTATGGGGAGGGGAAAGTAGAAGTCACATTTAACTACTTCTCAACATTTACCAGGCCCTCTTCTGAAAACACTTGCCTCCTCCTGCAAAAGTGTCCCGAAGAAACTCTCATTTCAATTAACACTTAATGAGATGACCCTAAAAACTGCTACACTGCAATTCAGCTATAGTGAGGTTGTAAATGCAAGTCAGACACTGGAGATAACAAAAATAAATCAGTAGCAGTTCTTGCCCTCCGGGTGTGCTCACTGTCAAACCCAAGGGCCGGGGTGCGCAAGGCAAGAAACAAATACCATATTTTGTTGACTCCTAGGACGCCATCAATCAATCAGTAGATGCCTCATATTTGCAAAGATATTAAAATAAGAATTTTTTAAAATATATTTTTATTTATTTCTAGGAGAGAGAGAGAGAGAGAGAGACAGCGTGAGCAGGGGAGGGTCAGAGAGAGAGGGAGATACAGACTCTGAAATAGGCTCCAGGCTCTGGGCTGTCAGTCAGCACAGAGCTCGACGCGGGGCTCGAACCCATGAACCGCGAGATCATGACCTAAGTGAAAGTCGGACGCTTAACCGACTAAGCCACCCAGGCGCCCCTAAAATAAGAATTTTTTAATGTCTCAAGGCACCTGGGTGGGTCAGTTAAGCATCCAACTCTTGATCTCAGCTCAGGTCATGAACTCATAGTTGATAGATCGAACCCCATGCTGGACACTGTGCTGATAGTGCTGAGCCTGCTTGGGATTCGCTCTCTCCCTCTCTCTCTGCCCCTCCCCTACTCACACGCTTGCACTCGTTGGCTCTTGTTCTCTCTCAAAAATAAAAAAAAAATTAAAAAGTTTATTAATGTCTTGGAATGGATAAGAATGGATAAGATACTACAGTTTCTGAGTAATAAATGCTAGGGTGAGTTTAGCATAAAGTACTGTGGAGGCAAAGATGTGGATGTACTACCATCTGACGCTATCTTCACGGTGTTGGGGTACAGGGGTCACATGAGCAGTACCACAGCTTGGAATCCTCTAAGTCAATGCAAAATTTATACATCTTGCCAGGAACAAATTTATTCACAAAAGGCAAGACAGACCTGTAAAGATGCAGAATATCTTTATTAATAAAATATTTTAGAGCCAACATGAATAAATTCACACTGACATTTCACTAAATTATTTGGGAAACAAAACTCACAGGTAATTTCTTTATTTCTAAGAAACGTGGTCATTTCATCAACAAGAAACTCAGAGGTGAGAACTTACTAGTTTTTCCTTTTGACCCTGCTCTACAAAACAAATCATAGCAAAGCTTTCAAATGTATGAAGAGAGCAATCATAAACTACATTTCTAAAATGTAGGCACCTGGGAGGCTCAGTCATTTAGCATCTCTCTTTGGCTGAGGTCATGATCTCACAGTTCGTGAGTTCGAGCCCCACACCGGGTGAGTTCAAACCCCTGCTTCCAGTTAGCCCTGCTTTCTCTCTCTCTGCCCCTCACTTACGCCCTCTTTCTCTCTCAAATAAACAAGCAAATAAATAAAGTGGAATCAGGCCATTTTCAGAGATAGCAGGAAGAACAAAATCAGTTTCATGTTCTTTCCTTCAGTTAGGACTAACACTCTAGGACAGGAAAACCCTGTCTTTGCCAACTCCTTAAGGCCATGAACCTAAACCCTAGAGAAATATTTGTTAAATGAATGAATCACTATCCTAATAAATTCCATTTGGACGTTCACTTCTTTTGACACTAGAGTGCCCAGGGATGAAATGGCATCTGTTCAGTTAGGCGTCCTGAGAAGCAAAACCCTTGTTTCACAGCAGTATTCCTGTACCTAACCAACAGGGTTCTCACCCGTTCTCCCAGGACAAGCTTCCCTGCTGTGGTCATCGCAAAAGAGCCAGACTCAGCCAGGCCATAGAACAGCTAAGACAAAAGAAGTGTTTCCTGGGGAAAGCAGACAGTGTACTGTAAAGACAACCCAAATACAGATCTTCTATTGATTCTTTCAGTCCCCACTTTTGAGGCTATTCAAAAGTAACTATAAATGAGATTTGCAGAAAAATTAAGTTTTACATTTCAAACTCGTTCAGGGACACATACATCAGGTGCACATTCAGTCATATGTATTGATTTGGCAACAATACCTCTACAGAGTTTATCATGTGCCTGGCACTAAGTACTTTGCATACATTAGTTCACTGAAACCTCACAAGAAGTCCATGAAGTAATAAGTGCTCATTATTTGTCTCCATCTTTCAGGTGAGGAAAAGGAGACATAAGAGGTTCAGTAACTTGCTCAAAGCCACAGGCAATAAGTGTTAAAGATTGATTCCAAGCAGTCTGGCTCGATTATGTGCCCCCAAACCACTACATTACACTGAGAGCTACCTTCAGAAAACAAAATAAATGTATTACCTCTATTTTCTCTGTATTTATGGAATACAATGTCCAGACCTCAAATCCTCCCCACACATCTCAGTCAACCCTGACACTGGTAACAAGCTGGCCAGTAGACAAAGAAGTGTTTCCTAGGTATGTGACTATCACCAGCATTGCAATAAACACAGATATAAAACTATCCAGACTCCCTTCCACCTTCTAAGAGCACAGATAACTGCAAGTTCACCATACATAATGATTTCTCCTTCCCCTTTAAAGTGTTATCAAAATATCTCATACCCAATACTAAACTGATAAAAGGTCCTGATGGTACCCAAGACTTATGGTAGAAAGATACAAATAACAGTTTTATTTTTCCAAGTACAAAATGATTCTGCAAGCAAAACAATAGAAACCTGCAGGATAAACTAGCAAAAAAAGATGCAGTAGAACTCAACACGACAAGATAGAGAGTTCGTTCCATTCAACCCATACGGAGTCTAAGATCTCACCTTAAATAAAGGCACTCACAGTAAGCAAGCTGTCAACCCAAAAGAGGAAAACAAAGAGCTTACTAGAGAAATGATAAGAAGATTATAAAATACTAGACAACTCAACTGTAATCATGTTACATATATACAACAAATTAATCACTATACAAAATGTTTAAAGAACAAGAAATGATGGGGGCGGGGGTAGTCACAGTGTGAAAATATAAAGATGAGTTAAGTAAAGGTCTTCCTGCATAATTCATTTATTTAGTTGTAGCACACTGTCTACTCACTCCATCCCACAAAAAAGCCACATTCATTTGAGGTCATTTTACCTCTTGCTATTTCCTCTGCAGTGAGTCTGCAAAGTTGTGAGGCATGGTAGTGATCCTACTCATTGAACAGAAAGCAATTGAGTGAAACATACAAGCAACCAGACCTCTGGCACCCTGTAAAACCACAAGAGAGCAAGATCTTTTTTCCCCCCATGTTCTAACACATTTTTCAAAGTATTTTTCTTAAGCAGTAGTATACCCTGAATGATTGCATGCTTGTCTAAAGTCACATGCTCTCTACCTAAAGTCAAGTCAACTGACACTGAAACTGGAGATTAAGTCGAAAATTTTAAATGGGCTTCATTAAGCAACGCTCATTTACTTGCTCACTTCACTAATTTCAAACTATAAACAAAAGCAACGGAAAATTTTTCCTCTAGAAACTCATTCATACTTAGTCTTCAAAGTTAAACTTCAGGTTGGCCCAGAGATTTGCCTTAATCAATTTTTTACTGCTTTCAGGAAAACTTATGTAAAAAGCAGAGTAAAGGAATTTTTATGAAAGGCACTCAATATAGTGTGTTTATATAAAATTGCACTAAACACTAAATAATTTAAATTTATTTCAAAATTTATTTTTCAAAACCCTAAAAGCAGTTATGAAAAGAAACAGATATATATGGGAAAACTTTGAAAATGAATTAATCTTCATAGTAACTTAAGCAACATAATGATAAAAGATAAGCTGATTGTAAAGAACTAAATACAGGTCAATACTTTTAAACCTTTGAGGACTCTCCATACCATCTCCCCTTCTAGCATAAAAGAACTAGCTATAGCTGGGAGCAAATTATATATTTTCTCAATACATTTCTCTTGGTGGAAAGGGGTAGAATGGGGCAGGGACCTGTGTAAGGATGGCACTGAAGTCCCTTATTCTTTACACTCACTCTCTGACGAATGATTAAAAAAGTCCCAAAATACCTCAAGTCCCTGTGAGGGGTAGGGGTGGAACCTAAATCTATTTGCTATTTCTGCCCTGTCCTGTATTCTGGGTGCACCTTTGTTTGATCACTCAGGTGTGAGCAGGAATAGGGAGAGATCAACTCGCTAGAAGACCCACTTTTGCCCACTTCAGCCTGGTTGGAAGGATCCTTCTTAATGACCAAAATCTCAGAAATAGCTCCCTTCCCTCCCACCCACCCCCAACTTGCTTCTGGCCCAAAGCTTAGTCTCTAATTGAAATTCTGACTCAGTCCTGAAGTTCTGCCTTTCCTGTGTTTTCTTATCAGTAAGACCTCCCTACTCTCATTTGAGCTAACCCCTGTTTAGGGACAGAATAATTAGATTGTCTGAATTGGGGCGCCTGGGTGGCTCAGTCAGTTGGGTGTTGTCCATCCTAAGCTCAGCTCAGGTCACCATCCCAGGGTGGTGGGATTGAGCCCACGATGGGCTCTGTGCTGAGTGTGGAGCCTGCTTGGGATTCTCTCTCCCCCCTTCTGCCATGCTCACACTCAGAAGGAGGGAAGGGAGGGAAAGGAGGGAAGGAAGGGAAAAAAGGGAATCCTGAATAGTCCTAGGACCATAAAAAAAAAAAATTAAGAAACAAAAGAACCTTGCTACACATATACAAAAATCAGGTCCAGAAATGGTAATGGCCAGTTCTGCCAAACATTCAGGGAGCAGGTGACTGCAGTAGTACAGATTCAGAGAACATGAATGGAGGAAATACTCGTCAATTCATGAGGCATGTATAATCTAGATACCAAAATCAGACAAGGACATTAGGGAAAATGAAAATTATAGGCCAACTTTAAAAAAAAAAAAAGAAAGAAAGAAAGAAAGAAAATTATAGGCCAACTTCACTAAAATATAAATGCAAAAAAAAAAAAATCAGAAGCCCATAAACAAAATATTAGCAAACAAAATCCAATAGTATGTAAACAAGAATATACATTATGACCAACATATTCCAGGAATCCAGGAACAGGATACATAGGTTTGTTTTTTTTTAAGTTACAAATATAATTCACCATATGAACAGGTTAAAGGAAAAGTAACATGATCATAACAGACACAGGAAAAGCATGAGAAAATGTCACATCTATCTTAAAAATAGCAAGTGGGGCTAGAGGGAACTAAAAACCTGCAGAAACACTTTTTTAGCAATGAAACTTTAAAAATCATGAACGAGAAAGAATGTCCACTATTTTATTTATTTATATTATTTACTATTCATTTTATTATGTTCATTTAACATTATATTTGAAAGTCCTAACTAATGCAATAAGAAAAAATAGAAGAATTAAAAACAAATTATTTGATGACGGGTGTATTGATAATCTGAGGACAGATTTTTGCAAACAGAATTCTACAAGGTGTTTGGATACAAAAATGTATATAATGACCCCCAGGATCTCCTCCCAAAAGAAAGCCATTTCTGTATACAAGCCATTACAAAACTTAAACCAAAAAGAAGATACCATTTACAGTAGCAACAGTAAATATACAGCAACTAGGAGTAAATCTAATAAAATATATTCTAGACCTTTACGGAAAGAAGTAGCTTTAAATAAAGGCCGGAGCACCTGTATGGCTCAAGTCAGTTAAGCATCCAGCTCTTGATTCATCTCCGGTCATGATCTCACGGTCATGAAATCAAGTCCTGTGCTGTGCATGCAGCCTGCTTTGGATTCTCTCTGCCCCTCCACATCCTTCCCCCCCCCCACCCGCCGCACATACATACACACACACATCCTCTCTCTCTCTTTTTCATTCTGTCTAAATAAATAAACATGTAAAAATGAAGGCAGGCAGGCAAGCTACTGGGCAGCTGGCCAGCCAAAGGCAGGGGGAGATATATATGACATGAAAGCATTCTATGTTCATGGACAGAATTGTCAAAATGTGAATTTTCCTTTATAGGATACAATCTAAAATAAATAAACCTATTGGGTTTATCATTGAATTTGACACAACCACAAGATGGTTGTAAAATTTATAAACAGGAAAAATACCCAAGAAATTCTTTCCAAGAGTAAGCTCCATGAGAATCTTTTGCTTTGTTCAGTGCGGTTTTGCCAGCACTCATACAGTTCCTAGCACACAGTATTGGCCACAAATATTCATTCAATGAAATTTTTATTGAATGAACACAGCAGTGAGGCTTGTCCTAACCACTTATAAAATTAAGAAAGAATGAAACACACACATGAATAGGCAAAAAGACTAATGGAACATAATAAATGGCCCCCAAAAGTCCACGTACTGCATATGAAATGTAACATACAAAGAAGTGCAGATCATAGGAGAAGGATGCACTAGTCAATAAATGGTGCTGGAACACCACTTATGGATAGGAGAAGAGTGGGACGGGGAGGCAGGAATTCTAAAGGACCCATAAATCTATTAATGAAGCCTGCATTATCCCTAGAACCTCTCTAGAAAAGTCTCACAAATTCCTATTTTCTAGGTATATTTAGATGTTATTCTATCTGAAATATATACATATATTGCTTTACCTAAAACAGTAATGCTTAATGATGTGCTTACTATTAGTTATTATTACATCTGAGTGCTCAAACATACCTTGATGGAAAGCCTTGCTTCAACCACTTCCTAGCTTTGTGACCATGGAGAGGTTATTTGATGAGCTTCATTTCACTCATCTACAAAATGAGCTTACACAAATAGGACAACAAAGTGGTTGAGTTTTTTTTTTTTCCAATCCTGTTAGGTTTTGTTTTTTTATTTTAGAATGCCAGTAAGTTTATAGATTAGCTTTTAGAATTGACAGAATTTACATCTTCAAATCCAGGAATATAGTATGCTTTTATATTTAAGTCTTCTATGTGAACCACAGTAGCATTTTTAGGTTTCCTGATAGAAATGTTACATATTTTGTTTGGTGTGTAAAAGAACTTTTTGCTTGCTGTCATACAAGGGGTCTCTTCTTCCATTCTATCTTCTATTTGGTCTGTAAAGTGATCATTTTTACATAGAATACTACTGTGCCATATGGAACAGAGTAGGGATTGAAGAAGCAGCAGCAACTGATCCCACTTTGAGAGAGAATGGAGTTTAGAATTTCACTAGATGTCTCTCCATCTACTGACACAAATTTAAGACTTTCTGTCTGGGAATATTATAGAAAACCATCCAGCAAAACATTAACATATTAGAACCTCTACAACATAATTTGGTTTTCTTTCCTTGAACAGTACTAAACGTGACCTTATTATCCCATGGCATGGAACCCAAAGATAGTAGTGAAGGCTTCAATAGAAATGTACAAATCTGAAAATCTCAGGGCATATACCTAATGCTTTATCTTTAACAAAATGAGGAACAGTGACAGCTTGAAACTACAACTATACAGCTTCTAAAATGCTATTATATAATTTGTAGCATTTTGTATATTGAATTTTCTGTGCCAAGAAGCAATTAACTGACAGATGCTTAAATTTTATTTAAATTATCAAGTTTCACTCATTCTGAAATTTGTTTAGTGCTTTTGAAAACTAAACAATGGTGTAAAAAAAATTTAAAGGGTAAAAGCTCTTTATCTTTACTCCCATTCACATAACAAAATCAAGGAGTTCCAATTCAATTTAGGACATAGTTTCCAGTAAAAGTAAAATGTATGAACTTCCTATGTTTAGCCCCCCAGAACTGCCCCTTCTGTACCTCTTTTGTGTTTTCCACAGCTGCCCTCATCTGAATCAGATTCCAACTTGAGTCCCAAATGCCTGAATGTCAGTTCCATATCCTCTGAGCACTCAAGCCCTTGCTTTGTAAGTATACTACTTTGAACTTCTCATTGTAATGTTGTTCCACAAAAGCACATCGTCATTATTTCTCGTTTGGGGGGGGGGGGATACATAGGGCTCTCTCTCCATCAGTATTTTCTGTTCCTTCTCTTTACAGTCCTTGGCACAAAAGTGCTCAATGGATACTACTGGCTGACATCCAATCCTAGCCATCTACAGAAACTAAATATTACACTATTATGGGATCCAAGGCATTTGAAAGAATACTGTAGCATCCACTACCCGATTTATGTTTAGCCTTTAGCAGTGGAGTAAAGGCAAGCTACAAACATAAAATTCATGTTTAAAAAAAAAAAAAAAGAAGTCTGTCCCCTACTGGGGGTGGGAGGGTGGGGACACAGAGCAACCAAGCAGTTGAAATTCATGTCATATCTTACATAATTTAAATGTTAAGCAGAGAAAACAAACATTGCAAATCTATTCAAAGTATGATTTAGCTTTTTAGCTCAGCTGTGGAAAACTAGGCATTCATCTGTTAAAGAAAAAAACAACTCAGATAAGGCAGAAATACCAAAAACCAATTAATACAAATTAAGTCAAAACAACAGTGGAGTTTTAAGACATACTATGCATGCATGAGTTTCATTATACAAGATGTTATAGTTAAAATATCACTAAATGTACTCAAAACGATATGTAAAAATAAAAATAGCTGAACAAAGGGTGGTCAAACCTCAAAACAAGTGCTATAACCACCACCCAAAAATGCAAAATAGAGGAAGTGGTCTTTTTCAGAGTTTAAGAGGGAAAGAAATTCTCATTATATCTAACTTTATTCCACTGGGGAAGGGAGTCCCACAGAGGAAAATCAGTTTCATGCTCTTCCTGTGTGTTTAAAGGAAAAACTACAACTTTGCTGTTACTAACATTAAAAAAGGCAAGCAGTATTGTGTTAGCATCAGAAACATTTTTATCAGGACTAGCAAAACTTAATTTGCACAAACTGCAAAATCAGTTTGCAATAGTTTGCACATACGTACACACACACACACACACACACACACACACACACACACACACCCTAAAAGAACCCCAGAAGGCTGTGAGGATTAAACTTTTACTCCAAGAGAGTAACTGATTATCTTACCAATTTTCATTTGATTTCATTTGAACGTCATCAGTAACATTGCTGCTAGAATATGAATTCATGCAATAAAACCCAAACAATATAAATTCTCCCCTAATTAACCAATCTCTAAATGCTTTAGGGAAAGAGAAAATGTGCACTACATACTTTCAGTGTCTTCCACCTAGCTCTTCATAGATTCACATGCATTCTGGTCCAGAGCCACAACTCATGAGAAAAAAAACTCATGGATGAAAAGGTGACTTCTCCCTACCCACACTACAGGTAATGAATATAAATGCTGCTTCTTAAAAGTCACTGTAAAATAAACTAAAACACTGGTCAAACATGAGAAAGTATGGAGGGAAAAATACAAAGAGGCCAAACTAGTAACTGTGATCAAGTGGCTTTATTAGAAAAGAAGAAGCTCAACAGGATTTATGTCTATTTTATAAGGTTTATATTTTAAGGTTCATTTATTTTGAGGGAGGAGGGAGCGTGAGTGGGGGAGGGGGAGAGAACAGGGAGAGAGAGAGAGAATTCTGAGCAGGCTCCACATTGTCAGTGCAGAGCCCAACACAAGGCTCAAACCCACAAACTATGAGTTCATGACCTGAGCCGAAATCAAGAGTCCTACACTTAACACACTGAGCCACCCCAGCACCCCAGGATATCTTTTAAATAAAATCTAACAATGTGGTGCTTAAAAGGCTAACAACAAAAGGGGCAGGGGCAAAAAAAAAAAAAAAAAAAAATGCATCAAATTGAGTCAACAGAAGAAATCAAGTATGAAAACATCAATACTGAAAATGGTAAAATTTATTTGGCAAGAGCTACAGCCAGATTTTTAAATGCCATTATGAAATAATGGCAACAATATTATTTAGGCAACAAAAAGTATGAATCGGTGCAAGAACTATTAGAAGCACTGGAAGTTGAAAAAATATTTTGGCATGTAGTCAAAAATATAGGACACAAAGCACGTAAGATTAATGAAGGTTCAGTGTACATCAACCAAATTTTATCCTTTAAAGCAGAGGCAGATTTGCCACAAAATGAATGAAGATTAGGCCCTGATGTCCTTCACTTACGCGAATGACTTCTTTTCTCATTCTAAATAAATATCCATCTGTGTTTACAATTCTGTAGCCTCTTTCTTAAAGGGGGAGGCCAAAACTACACAGGCTTTGTACCCCTCAATATTTGAAACACATCTTCTCTAATGTCCAAAAATTCTAGATCCCTAGCCGGAATGCTAAAAATAGAACAAAAGAGCAGAAATCAACCAAAACTTAAATTCTGAATGTGTTCATCAAAAGGAAAAAACAAAGCAGTAAAATATAAAGCTTTAGAAAACGATTACTCAAAGGAAGACAGAACATAATAATCAAGGATAAATACAACGATCTATCAATTGACAGCACCAACAACTTAAGAACTAATACTTTGGGATGGGGGTGGAGACTATTCTAGAAAATCTAAATAAGTACCACTAGGCAAGAATGGCTTAGTCATCTTAGGTTCTCTGAAAAAGAGGCAGTGTGTTGGCATTTGGTAGCACTCAAAAAAATGTTCAGAAAATACATATATTCAAGAGATGAAGCCTGTAACAAAAATAAGATAAAGATACTCTTATACACAGACATATAATACAATTAAAAAGCTTCATTATGGTAATATTTTTACAAAGTTTAAACAAGAAAAAACATAATTATATACAAAGCTGTTATTTCAAAAACTAGAGAAGTGAATTAACAGAAGATAAATGGACAAAACTGTCTAAGAACAATGAACAAAATGAGAATCTGGAATAATGACAGTGATAAGTTCAGATTTTTAAAATGAATGCAAAATTTTAAAAACTCTTGAAATATGTGAAGACAACTACGCCATCTCATTCATTCTACAAGACAAATATGATCTTGATCACAGGTTTTATGTACCCAGAAAAGAGAAATAAAACACAACACCCATACAATACAATTAAAATAAACCAGAAACTGACCAGGTAAAATGATAGTATATATAACTCTTCAGTGTACTAATATACCCTAATGAAGTTATGTACATCCTATGTACTTCTTACCAATTCAACATCAAGGGATACCACTAATAATGGCCTAACAATAACAAACAGATGCCAAAGAGCATCTGATAAAATTACATTGCTAATAACAACATTAAATAAAAACACTCATAGGACACTTACTTAACATAACTTAATCCAAAAAATTTTAAGTTTTTTATATAAAATCAGAAGCAAAACAAGGACATCTACCACATTCATTTTGATTTTAACTATTTTGTTATTTTTAAAGTTTAAAAGTTCTGGCCAAAGGAATACATCTATAGATACAGGATATAAATATTAAACCGGAAGAAATATGTATAGAAACAGATGTTATGGACTTATGGTGATCATTTCCCAGTATATGTAAATATTGAATGGTTATGTTGTACACTTGAAACTAGTATGTTATATCTCCATTATATCTCAACAAATAATACATAATAATATAGTATATAACATTATATATATAGTAAACAGAAAGACACAAAAAGGCAAGGAGAAAATATTTACAATACATATAGCTGACAAAGGACTTGTACTCCAAATGGAAGAATCCTTGCAACTTAGTAACAAAAGCAACCCAATTTTTTAAAAAAGACAAAAGATTTTAAAAGGGGCAATATGTACATAAAAAGATGTTCAACGTCATTAGAGCAAAGCAAATTAACACCACAAATAGAATGCATCTTCTGACTGATGTGTAATATCACTACACATCCAGTAGACTGGCTAAAATATGCTGGTTAAGAACCCAGAATGGAGGCACCTGGGTGGCTCAGTTGGTGAAGAGTAGACTTTAGCTCAGGTCATGACCTCACGGTTCGTGGGTTCGAGCCCCGCATCGGACTCTGTGCTGACAGCATGGAGCCTGGAGCCTGCTTCAGATTCTGTGTCTCCCTCTCTCTCTTCCCCTCCCCTGCTCATGCTCGCTTGCGCGCGCGCTCTCTCTCCTCTCTCTCTCAAAAATAAATAAAAACATTAAAAAAAAAAAAAAACCAGAATGACTGGTATTTCCATACATCTTACGTGGGAATAGAAACTGGTACAACTATTCACAAGAAACTGCCAAACTGCATTCCAAAGTTAATGACTTTATGACCTTACCATATGACCTAATAATCCACAACTTGGGTTTTGTTTTAAGTTTTACTTATTGGGGAAGGGGGGGGGGCGGAGGAAGGGGTAGAGAGTGAAGGAAGGGCAGAAAGGGAGAGAGAATCTGAAGCAAACTCCACACTGTCAGTACAGAGCCCAATGTGGGGTTTGAACACATGAACTCATGAGATCATGACCTGAGCTGAAATCATGAGTCAGAGGCTTCACTGACTAAGCCACCCACCCAGGCACGTCTCCACAACTTGGTTTTAATCCAAGAGAAATGAAAATATAAATCCATATAGTAACATATAATATATGAATGTTCACTACAACTTCATTCATAATTTCTAAGAACTGGTAACAACCCAAATGTTCCATCAACAAGTAAATAAATTATGGTATATCTATAGTATGGAACACTACCAAGCAACAA
This sequence comes from Hyaena hyaena, assembly GCF_003009895.1. NCBI lineage: Eukaryota > Metazoa > Chordata > Mammalia > Carnivora > Hyaenidae > Hyaena > Hyaena hyaena. The sequence continues at coordinate 1,058,299 of NW_024081030.1, read as the reverse complement.
ATAGGAGCTACCAAAACAAGCAGTATCATGGATGAATCCCAAAAATGTGCAAAGCAAAAACATACCAGACAAGAAAAGGGTATATATACTGTGTAATTACAGGATATAAATTCCAAAATAGGCAAAATTAAATTATAGTAATTAAAGTCAATATATATGGTTACCTTTGGAGGACACTAATTGAAAATGGACACAAGGGACTTTCTTGGGGTATTAATTAAAATATTCTTTAACTTGCTTGTGGTCATGGCTACATAGTTTTGACATACAAATTTGCCAAAACTCAACTAATACACTGAATATAGTTGCATTTTATATGTGGTTCTGACTCGAGAATGAAAATGAGAAGGAATAGAAAGGATAAGGAGGCATATCAAGGACCTTTTTATTTTACATGCCTTTGTATTGCTTTCATCCTTGCGCACAATAAGGTAAAAAAAAAAAAAAAACACTTATTTTTAATGAAATTTTCACTGATGTTTCACTTTGGGGTTTTTTTTTGGTTTGTTTTTTTTTGGGGGGGATGTTGAGAAAGGGAGCGAATAGAGGAGGAGCAGAGGAAGAGGGGAAGAGAGAGAATCCCAACCAGGCTCCAAGCCCAGCACAGAGCCCAACTGGGGGCTTAATCTCACAAACCATGAGATCATGATCTAAGCTGAAATCAAGAGTTGGACCCTTAACCAACTGAACTACCCAGGTGCCCCTCACTTAATTTTTCAATCAATTAAAAGAAAATCATACATACATTATCACTGGAGCAAAACAGAAACCAAGACCTAAATCTCTTATAAAAGACATAAGAAAATCTGGTCACAGAAAAATAAAGAAGTGCACATCAGATTTTTAAGAAAATGTTTTTCTAAGCTTTAAGTAATAAAAGAAGTCTTGAGTTTAGTCTACTATGTTTGCCACATAACAGAGAAACTAACTGAAGTAAAAGATATACAGAGGCTTTTTCTATCAATTAGCAAATTTATTTACAACTTTCTAATTGTAAAATAATGACCACTATAGAAAACTTGTAATAGTACAAATAAAACAACTCCATATTTGGATCTCTTTCTTCCCATTGTCTTTTCTATTATTTTAAGGATGAAAATCAGGACAAGACTTACACCATTTTATATTTTTTCTTTGTGTAAATTATAGTGTAAGAAATTTTCTGTTTCATCATATATAATCCTAAAATCATTTTTCATAGGCTGCATTGATCTGCTTTATGTCCACTGGAAGAATGAACTATATTTTAACCATTGGCCTATTTAGGACAATTATAGCATGTCACTATTATAAATCATGTCACAATAAATCTTTGTAAAGCGATCTTTATGGTTCTTACTCATTTCCTTAGTAAAAATCCCTGGAGGTACACTTCTCAAGTCAAAGGATAAGGCTAGACTATTGATAAAGTACAAGCTGTACTCTAGAAAGCTATTGGTCACCAACTGTATTCCCTTAAGACTGCATTCAGCAGCACTGAAGTGTCTAAAATTCTTTTTCCCTATTACAGGATATATTATAAGTGCAGTGAAGAAAATCCTGACAGAGGAAAAAAAAAAAAGAAACCAAAAATAAAAATCATCCAGAAATGTTTACTCTTGAGTCCTTTTTTACCCTATGCATATGTAACTAAACTTGTTCTGTATACGGTTTTATAGCCTATTTTCCTCCCCTCCTTGCTGAGGTGTCTCAAAATTAATTTTAATAACACCAGCCATTACTCAATCCATCTTTATCACTGACCACATAAACCACTTCGAAAATGTTAGCAGAAGTAACATTATTTACGATATATCTAAATCTTCTACCATATAGTAAATTACTGTATCAGGAAAAACTCCTTAAAATATAACTACTGGATCATAATATATGAAATTTAAGGCTTAATTCAGCATTTGCATTTATGATTTCAGGAGCCATGTAAGAGAGTATCCTTATCCCTACACTTTTACCTACAATAGGTAACCTTTAATTGATCTTTGTCAATGGATGATTTAAAAACGGTTTATTTAGCCCTCTTTTTTTGCTGCTCAGATAATTTAAAACATTCACTATATTTTGTTTTTTAATTGCTCATCCTATTGTCATTTTTTTCTTTTAGCATATAAGAACTACTGTATCATCAGCAAATTTTTAAAAAATTTATTCAATTCTGACAAACCCCTAATGTAACCTATTAAAAATTACTAATTTGGGTAAAAATTTATTGAAAAGCACTTATGTACATCTAGATTATTTTGCCTATTTCTGAGACTCCCATCAAGCTTTCCCTTGTTTCTAAAATGTCTCCTCAACCCTAATCACAGAATGTAAAGATATATTCTTTCCACCCTTTCAGGAGAACAAAAAAAATAATCACTAACTTGCTCAGCTTTTGATGCTTCAGTTTGTGCTCTAGATTCAATCTTCCACTTTATCAAAGCTCCTTGCCACCAACAGTACCTTCCTTCTCTGGTGTATTTCCTATCATATTAGCTCTTCTTCAGCATATAAGTAAGAATTTTTTATTTTAAAACACATGTACCCCAGGGACACCTGGGTGGCTCAGTTGGTTAAACGTCTGACTTCAGCTCAGGTCATGATTTCACAGTTCAGTTCATGAGTTAGAGGCTCACCTCATCGAGGTCACAGCTGTCAGTGCTGAGACAGCTTTGGATCCTCTGTCCCCCTCTCTCTTCTCTGTCCCTTCCCAGCTCACACTCTGTCTCTCAAATATAAACAATCATTTAAAAGAAAATTTAATAAAATTAATAAAACACATGTACCCCAGTTTTTACCTTCCTTCTTTCTCCTCCATCAGTATTTTTCTTAACCTCCCATTCAGTATAATCTGGCTTCTATTCCTACCATCCCACTAACACTGCCTTCTGTGATTTATTTATCACCAATATTAGGATTTTCACCCTTGGATTACTTAACCAATCTAACACATGTGATCCTGCTCAACACTCAACATTTCTCGAAGCTCTCTTCTAGTTTCTGCAATACCTAACACAGTTTTTGTCTCTAGCTGTCCGGTGGGTTCTCTTGAGTCATTCTCTTCCCTTTCTTCCTCCTATCCTCTTTTCAATGGCAGCCTTCCAGAGCCATGTTGACCTCCTGCACATAGTAAGCCTCATCTACACAAGCTACCCTCAACAATCATCTATCACTTTAAATTCCCAAATCGATCTCTCCTCCCAGATCTCTTTCCTACGCTACTTTTCAGGTTATAAACAGGAATAATACGTGCCTTCACATAGCTGCCTCTGAAGCACCTCAAACAATAGGTACAGGGCTGAGCTAATTATAAAATCAAGTTGACTGGCATAAGTATTTGCAATGTGAATCAAGAGGCATAAAAATATTAATCTATTCTTAAGCTAATAATCTAAAGTCCCCCATCCCATTCACACGGCCACCAGCAAAGTCCCAGTAGGAAGTCTAGCACTGCACTCTCAAGGCTATAAATGCCCCATTAGGATGATGTCAGAATGCCAAGCAGGGAGCTAGGGCTTTCATCCCTACCAGTCAGTAACGATCTTGTCTCCCCGAACAGTGTCAATGGAGATTATGTGGGGAAGCCTGGACTTCCCCCCAGGAGTAATATGGGAAGTAATATTGAGCCACCTCAGGTTGCCATGGAGGCTCAAGCTCTACCTGGCAGTAATAAGGCAGCACCTCCACCTGCCTTTTCCTGCCAGAGACTAGTTTAAAAAGTCAGCTAAGATAAATGGTTTAAGATTCAAAGACTCAGAACAAAGTATAAAAATATGTAAGAGTTCAATTAGAAAATCCAAAAACTGTTATGATGGGTGTTCTATGTAAGTGATGCATCACGAAATTCTACCCTGAAACCAATACTGCATCATACATTAACTTACTAGAATTTAAATAAAAATTTGAAAAATAAATCCAAAAACCAGGAAGATCTCAAACAGAATGACAAAAATAACCAAAAGATACCAACATCAAGATGACAGAGATGTTAGAATCATCTGACAAAGGCAATAAGGCAGATGGTCTTGATAAAATATCCAAGCATGTTTGAAGTAAACGGGGGAAAAAGTCTCAAATATCAAAATCTCAACAAACAAATATGCTTTAAAGAACCAAATGGACTTCTTACTTGACACATCCCCAAAAGCAAGGGAATCAAGAGCAAAAATAAACTGTTGGGACCTCATCAAGATTAAAAGCTTCTGCACAGCCAAGGAAACAACCCAGAAAATTAATAGGCAACCAACGGAATGGGAAAAGATAGTTGCAAATGACATATCAGATAAAGGGTTAATATCCA
>NW_024081030.1:968795-1053181 GCF_003009895.1 Hyaena hyaena | reverse complement strand
AAAAAAAAAAAAAATGAAGTAGAACCCAAAAAAAAAAAAAAAAAAAAAGAACCAAATGGAAACTTAAACTGGAAAACAGAATAACCAAAATAAAAAGTTCAGAGAAAGGTCTAAACAGCAGAATGGAAGAAGAAATATTCAATGGACCAAAAGAACAACAGAAATTACCCAATCTGAAAAATTGAGAGAAACAGATTGTGGGGGATGGGGGAAAAGGGGCCTCAAAACCCCAACGGACTATAACAAATGATCCAATATTCACATTATCAGAATACCAGAAGGAGAGGACAGAGAGGAGCTGAGAAAAACTTGAAGAAATTTATAGCTAAAAACTTCCCAATGTGGCAAAACTAAAACCTGTAGTGAAGCAACTGAGCAAACCCAATAAAGGAAAAAACACAAAGAATTCCAAACCAAGATACATCATAATTAAACCTCTAAAAGCTAAAGAGAAAAATCTTAAAAAGGCAGAGGAAAAAAAAACACCTTACCTACAGGTGAAAAAAGAGTTAGAAGATAATACAGATAGCTCATCAGAAAGGATGGAGATCAGAAATGACACAAGTTTTTCGGTGCTGAACAAAAAGGACTATCAAACCAGAATCCTATATGCAGGGGAAAAAAATGCCTCCAGGAATGAAGATAAAGCAAATATAAAAGACTATCACCAGCAGACTTACTCTAAAAGAATGGCCAAAGACGTTCTCTAAACAGGAAGGAAACAATTAAAGAAGGAATCTCGGGAGGGAGGGAGGGAGAGAGGGAAGGAAGGAAGGAAGGAAGGAAGGAAGGAAGGAAGGAAGGAAGGAAGGATGGATGAACACAGCAAAAATATGTGTAAGACAGACTTGCCTTCTCTTTAGTTTTCTAAAATAATGCTTGAAAGTTGAAAAAAATTATAATACTGTTCGATGCGGTTCAAGACCTATGTAGAGGGGAGAGAGTAAAGAGACATAAAAGGAAGTAAGGTTTTTATACTTTACTCCAACTGACAAAATGAAGGGGCGATTAGGTGATCAGTCAGTTGAGCACCTAGGTCTTGGTTTTGCCTCACGCCATGATCTCAGGGTTCTGAAGATTGATCCCCGCATCATGGGGCTCTGTGTTGAGGGTATCCTCAGACTCTGCACTGCGATTCTCTCTCTCTCCCCCTCTCTCTCCCCCTCTCTCTCTCTCTCTCTCTGCCTCTCCTCACAATCTCTCTCTCAAAATAAACAAACATTAAAAAAATAAAACTGGTAAAAGGACAATGCTGGTTGACTACAATAGTAGTAGATGGAGATGGTAATGGCATTTGTGGGATTTTAGATTTTTGGGGCGTTCTAGGTAATAATAAGCTAAAATCCCACAGGTACTAATTTCCATCTCCCTCATACTGATGAGGAAATTAAAGCTCAGAGTTGAGAAAATACACAGACAGTAGTTAAGTAGGAGATATGAGACTCAATCCCATAGTTTACCTGGCTCCAAATCCTGACTTCTTTTTCACTACATTAAAAAAGGGTTCTTGGAATTAAATCATTCAAAAACTGGGGGGGGGGGGGGGGGGGGGGGTGTCCATTAACCTCTAACTGAAATTTAGCATTTAATTTCCTTCAATAAAGCACCGTAGCCATACCACAGAAATCAGATACTTCATGTAACAGTTATTACAGACAAATCAGGTTAGGATTTATACACAACACCAGTTAAAAAGGAAGATTTTTGTTTTTAATAGTTCAATAACTAGATTTAAATGTAATTGGTTTCCCAAAACTGTATTCTGAGGAGTCCATAGGTTTCACCAGACTGCCAAAAGAGTTCTTTGTACAAAAAAGGGTAAGGAACCCTCCTTGCCTGTAGAACATTTCCCAAATTCTAGTTCAAAAATCTTAATGGACCATAGCTTCCACTTGCCACTGGAACAGGGAGAACAGCTCTGTTTTTGAGGAGACGCCAGGGAAAGAAAACCTATAAAATCAAACTATGCCAAAAGCAAAACACTTTTTCAAGTTCTCAAAAATCAATACTGTTAAGAGTCTAGTCCTTAGATGACATTCAGAGTCTATCAAAAGTCACCAAGAAACCCCCAACGTACACCATGAATTCATTTGTAGGTAACCTCCAAAAAAAAATGAGATAATTCAAACCTCTAAACTAAGGAACAAGGTCATTAATTCCACTTTCCCCAGATTTCCACCTCTTAGCCACCCCATCCCACCGACTTAAACTCACACTACAATCTATATAAATCTAAAGGTGCCCTTAAATCACATGTTTTCAATCTTTATTGAGAGAATTAGCAACATTTTGGTATACATACTTTCACACTGAAGAACACAGAGTTCCTTTTCTCTCTCCCATCTTACCTCTCCAAAAAGCAAAAGTATCCAAATAAAGGCAAAACTTTTTAGATGAATAACCACCAAGAGCATTTTTTCTAATCTCATGATCATCCAAACTTGGAAATAAGATTCCTTTCATTCACAAGGCCACCAAAAGGGTAACACATTTTAAAATAAATAATCCTATCCCCCCCCCAAATTATGATGAAACATGCTCTCAATCCAAAAGTTAGCCACTTTATAAATGAGCAAAAATGTCAACAGCATAGCGCAAAGCACTGGTCTAGTTTATGATACTCTAGATTTTCTTTTAATCCTTAGTCACACCTACCTAAAACCACATTATGTGAGCATTCATTTTGTGCATCTACAAATAGTATGAAGAATTTTGTGATGGGAAAAGTTAAAGGTATCACTTCTTCATACAGGAAACTTAAAGCAAAATTAATCATCAATTCCTGTAAGCAAGATGAAATTAGAGACAGTGCTTTGGAGAAAGCTACAGAAACAGTATATAGTAATTTTAGAAGCAAATCACAACACACTTATACACACACATCCACACAGGACAGTTTTGCTCACAAGTTCAAATATTAACTTTTATTGTAATAAGAATTGTACTCAATTTTTATTTGCTGTTTGAATAGTCAGGGAAAAAAAATAAAAGTTTCCCACCCTGAAGGAAAACCCCTAAAGAATACACTTGTGTCTTGTCAACCAAGTCATTATACCTTGAACATCAAATGAAAAGCTAAGAGTTTCCATTTGACTACAATATTGTTCTTCATTAACTATAAAATAACTTCAAAAATGTTTTATGAAGAAAAAATATTAAGAATATGTACACCTACCTCCCAACTTAGGAAACAAAACATTAGCAACAATTCTACACCCTTATATTTCCCTCGAAATCATATTCCCCCATCTTCCTCATACCCACCCCAAGGGGTAATCAATACAGTACTTAAATCTGTTTGTCATTCTCCTGCCTTTAACACAACAGTAATCTATCCATACAGTGAATACCTCAGCTTTCCTAAGCTGCATTTTAGAGAGAGGACGCGATTACAAACCTTAGTCCCCCACACTAACTTCCAACACTGCCTTCATCAACAGCTTTTGTAAAAATCCATCAAGTCATCAAGTGTACTTCTGAGGAAACCTCATTCACTCTCCCCCCTCCTAGTCTGTGCTGCCCCCAGATTCATACTGATAACAGGTAGTAGAATTTCAACCATTAAATGAGATTATATCACTCCTTTCAGTTCCCCTCTAGTAGGTGTTGGCATTTTTTATTCTATTTTTTTTATAGTTTATTGTCAAGTTGGTTTCCATATAACACTCAGTGCTCATCCGTTGGCATTTTTTTTTTAATGTTTAATATTTTTGAGAGAGAGCACGCACACAAGTTGGGGAGGGGTGGAGAGGGGGGAAAGAGGATCCAAAGTGTGTTCTGTATCCCCAAAAGCAGCAAGCCCTATGGGGGGCTCCAACTCACAAACTGTGAGATCATGACCTGAGCTGAAGTCAGACGCTCAACAGACTGAACCACCCAGGCACCCCAGTGTTGGGGTTTTTATTCCAATGTAACATTCATAGTCTGTAGCAAGAAGATTATTGTATTTTAGGAGTTGGGAAAACCAACCTCAGCTTCCCTGCTTACTTGGTATAGGATCCTGGGCAAACAACTTCTTCCCAAGCCCCCATCTCCTCTTCTATGAGATGGAAATAACAATGACCACAATCAGCATCTTGCAATCATAAAGGGTTACTGCTGGCATTAAAAGGAAACCATTACACAGAAGTTCTCTAAACGCTAAAGTGAAAAACATCATAAAAGATCTAGTTATTATAAAAATTCTTAAGAATTATTTTAAAAAGTTAAAATGTGGCCAAGCAATTTTTTCATAATTCATTAAATAACCTAACGCTTTTACTACAGAATTTAAAAGTATTAACAATGCTAAACATAACAGAACTCTTTCAGTCTGTTTAAAATGAAATTGACTTCAACTAAATAATTTGTTCTAAACTGCATAATGAATCAAGTGTCTTTTTAAATTTTTTTTAAGAGGAAGAAAGGGGAAGGGAGGGAGGGTAAGAGGGAGGAAGGGAGGGAGAGAGAGAGAGAGACAGAGAGAGAGAGAATCCCAAGTAGACTCCAACATGGGGCTTGAACTCACAAATCATGAGATCATAACCTGAGCCATAATCAAAAGTAGGCTGTTTAACCGACTGAGCCATCCAGATACTCCAAGATTCTCACTTCTTTAGAAACTATGATATAATGATTAGAAACTCTATAAATCCCTCCAAAAGAAATTATGCATAAATCATGTTTTTAAAGGTAATAAACACTATTGGACTGAATGGGTTTTTTTCTTCCTTTTTAAGCAATTTAGAAAACTTCATGGAATGACAGGATTTATTGATTGTGCAGGAATGAGTTCCCCACCCCATGAAAAAAGAAAACCATACTTTGTCTTCCAGGTTGGGAAGAGGCATTACCAACCCAGGTGTGAAGACTATCAAGGCCCCAGTCAAAGGGCAGTTCTATTATAAGCCAAAGCAGTGAGAAATTTAGATACTGTACACAAAGTATGAACACAACCTTTTAAAAATCTTAAGGAAAAAAAGGCCAAACAAGATAAAACAGCTTAATTGGGAAGGAAAAAAAAAAAAACAAACCTCATAAACTCATGTGCCATAGGAATGCAGAATCTAAAAGGACCTTAAGATATAATCTTTTTCAGAACTTTCACTTTACCGATGAAGAGACCAAGGCCAACAAAATACAGATCCTTTCATCAAATGAAGAAAATGTACCATAACTGGTAACTCTGACCCTAAAGAAAATGTGAGTGCAGTGCAAGCATTCTTTGAGGATATTTAAAAAAACATCCTTGTCACAAAATGCAAATTAGAGACAGCAAGTATAAGAAGAAGGAAAATGGGAAAGGAGGGAAAAAGAAGACAAGACATTGAACAATGAGTAAGAGATACTACCCTAAAGTCTCAAAAGTAACTGGTTATTAACCTGGCCTCAGTATCTCTACCCACAGGATACTTATTAATCACAAAGGGAACAGTCGTCACTTTTCAGTGTTAACTAAGTGGTTATATATTCCACACCGGTATTGGGAAAAATAGACATGTGCCTCCCAAATATAAGGTACTGGAGAAAGACTTTTCTTTCGTGATATTTCTGTTGAAACTATGTAATTTGCTTCTCATGATAAGAAAATATCAGACAACCCAAATTGTGGAATATTTTACAAATAACTTTACAACTAAAAAGACGTGAAAAATAAGTGCAATGTTCAATCCTGGCTGGATTGGATCCTGGTCCAAAAAAAGTTTCTTTTGCTATGCTATAAAAGGTATTATTGGAACAACTAAGTTTAAATAATCTAAGTTAAAAGTATTACAACTTCCTGATTTTGGTAACTGTACTAAGGGTATATTAAAGACTCTCTTTTTTGTTCCTCAGGAAAAACACTAATGGGGCATTACTTCCACAACCTACTCTCAGAAAGTTCATCAGAAATATAAACAGGATTCTATGGAGGCACATTGGAGGGGCACCTACTCCAATCTGGATATTCCCTGGGGAAAGGCTTGCTGGAGATGAACCCTGAGTCATAGCTATAAAGATGACTAGGGATTAGTCAGATAAAACGACATACTTGGTAAAGGACAGAGCTTCAGAAGAGTCATGGATTTGCATTTCACACCGATTGTGACTAAGCATGATCAGACCATGCTTCTCCAGGGGCACTAGGCTATGTGAGAGCAGGAATTTCGAATAGGGATGGACAGGCGCCGGGGGCTTGCTAGTTCTGGGGCGCGCAGTAGCCAGGGCAGCACGTGCAGGAGTAATGGGACATCGATCACAAGGAAGCAGGGGAACAGAAAGGGAGGCAAGGTGATACTTTAAACAAAACCTCACTCCCAATGCAATCCCAGCTCTCCTAATTTCAACTAAACAGAAAATGTCTCATGAACCTAACTAAGAATAAAAAGAAGGAGGTGGAGGAGGAGGAGGAAGAGGAGGAGAAGAAAAGAAACAACTCAGACAAAAACTTCATTATTAAGATAACTCATTAAATAAGGGGGGGGGGGCAAGGTAGTATAGTGAAGGCTGTAGCACCTGTAAGGTACTCTGTAATCAGAAAATGTAGGTTCAAGTCCCATCAAAGCCATTATTGTGGGATCCTGAGCAAATTTAACCTCTGAGCCTCAATTTCTATAACTGTAAAAAAAGACATAATAAACCGCCAAGATTAAATACGGCAACATTGATAAAGCTTTTAGCATGACATCTAATACACAGAATATGTTCAATATATATTAGCCATTATTGATTCAAACTATTCTTCATAGTTCCTTGTTCCTTTATTAAATAACAAAACAAGGGGCGCCTGGGTGGCTTAGTCGGTTAAGCGTCCGACTTTCGCTTAGGTCATGCTCTGGAGGTTCGTGGGTTCGAGCCCCGCATCGGGCTCTGTGCTGACTGCCAGCTCAGAGCCTGGAACCTGTTTCAGTCTGTGTCTCCCTCTCTCTCTGACCCTCCCCTGCTCCCGCTGTCTGTCTGTCTGTCTGTCTCTCTCTCTCTCTCCTAGAAATTAAAAAAAAAAAAAAAAAAATGGGTGCCTGGCTGGCTCAGTCAGTGAAGCACGCAACTCTTGATCTGCCAAACTCCACATAGGGTGTAGAGATTACTTAAAAAATAAGATCTCTGGGGCGCCTGGGTAGCTCAGTTGGTAAAGCGTTCGATTTCAGCTCAGGTCATGATCTCACAGATCGTGGGTTCAAGCACTGCATCAGGCTCTGTGCTGACAGCTAGCTCAGAGCCTGGAGCCTGTTTCAGATTCTGTATCTCCCTCTCTCTCTGACCCTCCCCTGTTAATTGTCTCTCTCACGTGTGTGCGCGGAAATAAATAAAACATTAAAAAAATTTTTTAAATAAATAAGATCTTTAAGAAAAAAACTTGAAACCATCAGTATTATAATTCAGTTGTTATTAAGATAGTAAAATGAATTGAAGTCCAACCACTTTATCAAAAACACAAATTAAAGTCTACCTATGAAAGTACCATACACGCTTTATAAACCATATTATGGGTTTCCATCTAATAATTCTGTTGAAATTTATTAATACAAACTCAAGGTTAAAATAGGAAATTAGAAGATGTCAGGTTCATATCCAAATACCAACTATTTATTTGGGGACATTACGCTTGGTGCCCTTTTCAATGTTAACTACTTAACTTGTACAAATATTTCACAACTGCAACTTTAGTTAACAACAAAAAATTATAAATATGACAAGACTTAAACCTATCACTCATAATCCATTTTAGCACCAATCTAAATAAATAGCTATGGATAGGCATAAAAGGGAAGAAAAGTCATTAAAGTAACTAGTAGGATCCATTTTAAGCAATAAAATATAAAATATTACACGGGGTTCCACTTAAAAAAAAAAAAGGAATGTGGGGTATTTTGTGACAGGCAGTAAGACAGCTGGAACAAAGCTGTTGGAGCAACAGCTGTGCACCATGTACTGTTCATCTAAAACCACAAACTAAAGTAACCCATGTCAGACAACTTCATTTGACTAATCAGCTCTACCAAGGGCTCCTTCCTGAAACTGCTACGAAGACATCTAAATGCATAATTTGCAATTAAGAAAGGAGAAAAAAAATAAACAAAATATCAGTCTGTGTCTTTAAACATAAAATTAAAACTAGAGAATCACAATGTAACATTGTAACAAAACTTTCCATAGCATCTTAACACCTGCTAAAATCATGATCACCTATCAGACTTTCTAATGGTAAGAAAATAATCCCAAGACCCAACATTTGATGAAGTCTGAATGACTGATATGTAACCTCACCAATTCCTACTCCATTCTTAACTTTCAGCTAAATGAAGTGTTGGTCCATATAACACTGCAGTGATTATAAGAAACTCCTAACTTTAAGTAAGTTGATAACTGAAAAGTAGCTAATTCAAACCAAGGTTTGGCATGGAAATTCCATGCCAATATCTGAAAATAATTCATGTAGTACTCAAGCTATTATAACCATTCATTTAAACATCTGCAAGTCATTAAATTATCACAGACCTAGTCCACTGTTTTATATTCTATCTCCATTTTTTATTCCAAACCCCATGACCCCTTCTCTAAATTGAAATTCGCTCTTTTCTCAGTTGAACAAGATACACATCTGTGTATGCTTGTACACGTGCATATACACGCAAAGGTGAATTTCCCTACCTTACTGACACACCTTAATTGCAGAGACAAAAGGGACAAAAATCACAAATTTCACAGTCACATATCTTTTCCACAAGATTTCTAAAACTTAATGTTATACCTCACAAAACTTCCTTTGCAGTTTGACTCAACTACGCGCTTACTATTCTTTTCCTTTCAGCTAACAAATTGCTGACTGTTGTAATCTCAACCACATGTCATCATTTAACCAAAAACAAGGCATTAAAAGAAAACCCACCAGGAAATAAGACAAAAGTAATAAATCTTTAAGACCTTACTCTCAGGCTGTTTTACATTTCCTGAGTCAGAATTTCCAAAAAGAAATTAAAATAGGACTTTCTTCTCCAAAGACTATTTTTAATAAAACCGAATGCTATGGATCAACTGCTAAAACTTCTAAAAATTCACTCGAATGTACACATACTACATATATGTAATCTTTTAATTACAAAGAAACTCTGAAATCCAAAGTGAAAAACAGTTCAGATCTTTGTCCTCTTTAGTAACCAAAAGCTATGGAACCAGAATAAACACAACTCATCTTTCTTAACACCACTTTCCCCCCCAACAACTTACTATTTCCTGTTCAAGATCTAATACTAACAATAAATATTAGCAAATATTTTGCTACATGATTACTTCTATGTAGCAGAAGTATTCTTGGTCTATGACTCAAAATCTAAAGTATAAAAATGTACAAACAAATACAACTAAGGGGCAGACATTCAGGCAAAATATTCCAAATCTATAAAACCCTTTACTAAAATACTTGTTTTACTTGTAAACATTCTAGTGTTTACAGGGCTTAAAATAACAATGCCAAAGTGAATCAAACACAGAATGGTTATCTAGTCCAAAATATAGAAGCTAAACCAAGATCTAAATATTAATATATTGACTCACAAAAAAGATTCTTTGCACTACCTCACACTGTCTTTTCTCAGCTAAGCAGCATGAATTTTTTTCGGGTCTAGGAAATCTTTTTAAAAAAGAAAAACATGGCAGCTGTTGTGGTTAATGTCATACACTACATATGACTATGACAAAAGCAACCACAAGGAATAAGTTTCACAGAAACTAACCCTACTTTTAAAATAATCTCTACATTTATACTCTCAATGCACAGTAAATAAAGCAATAAAAGTAAATTCAATTAGGCCTGCATAAACAAAAATTAAAAGCAAAGAAAATATAAAAACAATAAAAATGTACTTATCTAGATTACTTCATATAATCAAATTACACAATAAATGTGAATGGGCTGAATTCCCTACCAAAAGACAAAGACTCTAAGATTTGACTTTTAAAGATCACATTAAATAGTGTTCACAAAAGCTTACCACAAAATGACCAAAAAAGAAATGTAAAATATAAATGAAGTAAATGCATACAAACAGAAAGCAGAAACGGCAACACAATACCACAGGATCAAAAATCAAGGTTAAACTCCACACAAGACTGAGACTACTGAATTTTAATATATACAAAGATTCAATCAGAACATTTTTTATATAAAATTATAGAACATCAAAATATAGCATAATAAGAAACTCAAGGAAAAACTTAAAACACAGTCTTCATGGGATATTTAATAAAAGTATTTCAGAGTTTCACAGATTAAACAGGTTAAGAAAAAACGGAAGCTATAGAAGACCTGAGTAATATAATCAACAAATTCCATTATAATAGATTTGAATAAAATTTTGCACCTAAGAAGCTACAAATGAATACCCATTCATCTCTTGTGTTCTTGGAATATTTACAAATATTAATAGTACTTAGCCACTAAAAATTCTTAATGTTCCAAAACATAGAGAATTTACAAGTCACATTCTTTGACCACACCCTAACAAAGCTAGAAATCCACAGAAGAATCCACTCAAACCTTCTCCAATGTGTATCTTAAAAATTAAGGAAATCTCCAAACAAAATAAATTTATTCAACTTTTTATTCAAAAGTACAAGATTTCATATTCAAAAGAAGCAATGCAAAATCAGTCTTACAATGCCTTCCCACAACTCATTAAGGGCACTACAAACATCCTGGAAACCTCTCACTACAATTCCTTTAAAATGCCATTTAAAATATACATTACAACATATAAATTACCCAAAGTACTACTATAAAAAGTAGATGGCAATCAATCTCATTAAAAAAAAAAAAAGGAAAAGGCACAACAAAAAAGTTTATGAAGTCATGAAAAGACATCTATATACAATATCAAGCATACTTCAGATCACACACACACACACACACACACACACACGCACGCACTCAAGAAAGGACTTCTTTTGCTTCAAAGCCTTTCCAATTTCTATACCTACAGCAAGAAAAACCTTTGCCTTGATCTTCATTTTATAGCATCTCACACACACTGTCTCCCCAGCTTCTTCCACGTGCCTCAGTGCAGAAAGCTTAATCTTGAAGGGAAAATAAACTTGAAAACTACCCCTTTTAACCATCTCTAATTCTCCAAAATTACACCTCAGACAAAATCCCAAATTTGACTGAATGCCTTTAGTGAGTTTAACACAGTTTCACATTTGTTGAAATCCTGCTGATACCCCAAAAATTAAAGCCCGCTGGTATCAACCTGCCCTTCAGCATCAAAAAAGATTGAGAATCAAAGTGCCCCACAGTAATTCTGAAGAATGGCCAGTTCTTCACCTCTAGCAGCAGAACCAGCTAAAATTCACAGGATGATACATTTTTAAAAACATACTCTATCACACAAGAAAAAACTTCTCCCCTGGAAGGAGTTATTTCCTTAAACAGCACCAAACTTTAGAAAATAGCAGTTTTGTGACCTTAAGCAAAAACAAGAGGACATTACCACTGGTTATTATCGGACTGAGATATCAAGGCCATTAAATCAGTTTGAGACACTAATGAGATTTCACATCCAGAAAATTTCATCAATGATACAGAAGGAAAATTTGACAAATTCTCCTAGAACGGAGACCATCTTCTCCTTTTTTGCTGATTAACTTAACACATTATGGTATGATGACTGCAGAGAATCAATGCATAAATAATAAGTACTTCATAAGATGATTGAGAAAATGAATACAAAAATGAAGCAAACCTTCCCAGACCGGAGATGAGAGTGTTTCTTCATTTCCCAGGGAAACCTAGTGAACAGAGAAAAAGTCCTACCCATATCCTGATAAATGTTTCCATTTCCAATGATAAGAGTAGGCTACAAGCATGCAAGCAGAAAATAAATTATTCCTGCAGAACAGAAATGTGAGGCCCACCAGCCAAACAAAGGTCAAGACATGGAAAACAAAGATATATCCCCACTGTTGTAGTACAAAAATGCTGCAGCCCAACAATTTTCTGTCCAGCCGAATCACCACGTACCATGCACAAGTAAATATAACCTTAGCTATCTTTTCAGTAAAAAGCTATACTTGAAAGTATTCTCCAGATCACGGTTCAAAATAAAAACTAGCTGTTGATGAGGCTACTTGTAAGTACTGACACCAGTTAGAATGATACAAATGGCAAATAAAAGCAATAACCCTTCAGAGGAGAAATTTTAATACCATTACTATTTACTGTTACAATAGCAAAATAGAATGTAAAAGACAAAAAAATCTTTCGAAAACACTGCAACACACACTTTTGGTTGCTTTAAATAAGGACACTAAATTTATGAAAGCTATGGGTGGAAACAGCAAACAAAACTTATTTCCCATAACTTGGAATAAAACAGTATTATTTTAATCTTCTAATATGTTTAAGATTATGAATAATTTTAAGGTAAATCTGAGTAGTAAAAAAAAGAAGACAGAGAGAAAATATATAGCAAAATACAAGATTACTACAAAGGGAGATCATGATGCTAAAGATCATGACCGAAATCTGTACTGACCTAATATAAATTTTTCAACCTTTCCCTCAAAAGATATCTGCCTACAAAATTAGACAAATTTTCTCCTTAAACAGAAACAAAGTCAGTCCCCTTTTGCCTCAACTTGGTTTCTTTAGGCTTAATTTCACTCAATGCTGAGCTAGATTGATTATGAAGACCAGATTTTGTTAACATAACTGAATAAGACAAACTCTGCTTATTATCATTACCTAAATAAAGCAACATCAGAGGCCTTAGTTTTGATCACTTGGCCAAGGCGACGTCAGCCAGGTTTCCTTGATAATTACTATCTTATGGGGCAGATACTTTGAGACTATGGTAATATCCAGCTACTCTCAATCCCACTAGTTTTAACATCTATTTATGATTCTGACTCGAATCAACTGTTATGACTGTTAGTGATTTTCTAATTCTACCACCTCCTCTAAGTTTATTAATCAGAATTCTATAAGAACTTCCCTTCCTTCTTCATTTACTTATTTATCCCTATGGATTCACAGATTCTTACTTTATGGATGATAATCATTACAATCATTATTTGAGGGCCTATATTGTCCTAGAGTTAGCCAATGGGAGTTCTTTTAGGTTGGCTGTGTCTCCTTGACATGGCACCATTGTTTTGTTTTTTGAGCACTACCTTACTTTCTGGCATTACAAGATGTTTCTAGCTCATTTTCTATTATTCTCTGCCCTTGCCCTGGGATCAATCATTTCTCCAAGCTTCCTTTTAGTCAAGAAGGGTATTTAGAAACCAAGAAAGATCTGGCTCTAGGTATTCTCACTGCTAATGAGGAGTCACTGTTTCTATATACTCTCAGCATACAAAGCTGGGGAAAAAAATGCACAGATATGTCTATGTGTATGCACACCCATCTTTTTCTGTATCTTTAATTTTTAAACCATGAATTCGTGCCAACATTTTCAATTCCAATCAAGCATCAGAGTTGAGGCTAGCCTTCCCCCTTCCCACATTTATAACTCCCTTAACCAACAATGAGAAAGTTGGCTCCCATTTTCCACAATATATTTACTTATTTGTTTAATTCTAGTATAGCCAATTGTTTCAGAACTGAAAAGCCATGCCTCTGTCTCCACCCCCACCCCCCAACACACACACAGTCTATTAACTAGAGTTCAATGTTTGTTCCAAGTTCTTTTTGTCTTTATCCTGAGGACATAGTCCAAAAGTTAGTTTCTTTCTTTCCCTCTTCAGTGCAGTTATGTTACTCATTTGAAATAAGGTTCGGTTCATTTATTTCTTTATTTTTATTTTTTTTTTTTAAGTTTATTCTGAGAGAGAGCAAGCGAGGGAGGAGCAAAGAGAGGGAGAGAGAGAATCTCAAGCAGGCTCCGTGGTGTGAGCAGAGCTGGATGGATGTGGGGCTTGAACTCATGAATCATGACCTAAGCCGAAACCCAAAGTCAGCTCTTAATCCACCAGGCCACCCAGTTCATTTATTTCTGTTTGTACTCCACCTTAGGGTGGTTTTTTCCTCCACCACCTGATTGTACTCATGTTTGTTGTTTATGGACTGTGTACGTGAAACATTAAACATGGTTCCAAAAGTCAGAAAAGTATCCTCAGAAAGGTCACCAACCCCATTCTTTCTAGCCCTTCCTCCTCATTCCTACTCACCCTCTATGGCTAACCAATAATCTCTGATTTATCCATTCTGTGTTTTTGTCCCAATAAGCAAATACATATGTATTTTCTTATTTCCCCTACATTCTTACACAAAATGTAGTATACTTCACATTATACAATAGATATTTTGCACTTTGTTTTTTCCATTGAACAATTTATCCTGAAAGGCACTTCACATCAGTTCATAATTGTTTTTTTTTTTTTTACTGTTATATAATGCTCCACTGGGTGACATGTACCATATTTTATTCAATCCCTCTCCTATTCTGTAAATTGTTTCCAAGCTCTTCAATTACAAACAATGCTGGGACATCATGCATGTGTATTTTCAGGGTAAATTTTTAGATCTGGAATCAAAAGGTAACCATATACAGAGCCAAATCTACATCTATCTTATGTCTCCTGATATAATGCACTAAGAAGAACATTATTTCTGTGCTATTCCTCCCTGCAAAATGCAGAACATGAGTTTAACAATGAAGAAACAAACCTAGCTATGTTAAATATTAATTAAAAGGAAATAAATGGGTATGAACACTCTCAATTGTAGAAAAATGTGTTCCTGGATAAAGAAAAAAACAAACCCTAATCAAGGAACTCTACAGATAACTTACACTCTTCAAAAATATCAATGTCCTAAAACACAAAGACTGAAGAACAGTTCCAAATTTTAAAAAGAGATGGAAACAGAAAGCAACGCATAATCTGAGATTTTCTTTTGCTATAAAGGGCATTATTGGGACAATTGGCAAAATCTGAAAAAGTTCTACATGTTAGATTACTAATATATCAATGTTAATTTCTGATTTGGGTTACATTATTTTGTTTATGTAAGCAAATACCCCTGTTTTTAGGAAATATACATGGAGATACTTAAAAATAAGGGGTCACTGTCTTCAATTTATAGTTAAAATGATTTTTTTTAAATAGCATATATAATGGAAGAGATAAAACAAATATGGTAAAATGTTAGCATTTGGAAAATCTGGGTAAAGTTTTTTTAAAAAGCAACACGGACTAGTACTTTGACATTTATATTCATACTTCTAGTACTGAACATGTACGTACTTATATACAAAGCTCTTTCTCCTATAAAAAAAAAAAAATATCACCATATGAGGTGGCAAGATAAGTTGGCTAGCAATATTAAACTCCTAATATATACAAATTCTGTGACTATAATGTTTCTAATTAAGCTATGATTTAATGCTATGTAACCAATAAACAATCACAGTGCTTTCATACAACACCAAAAATAAAATATAATTTATAGGGTGACAAGGAACTCAGTCTAATTATGTCTCCAGTAGCACAATTTTAAACAACTTACATCTCTTTGCTTCTTTCAGAACCACACAGAAAATATGTGAATATATAAATCTTTGTCTTTTTCACAAAAGCCTGAGAGACATTTCTCTTTGCAAAGCAGAAATGAATCAAAGGCCTCCCAAGGACATTACTTTAAACTAAGTTTCAATCCCAAACACAGACTTATTATCAGCAGCTATCTATCCGAAGTAATTCAAGATCAAGGCCTTGCAAGCAGATTCACTATTAACTAACATTGTCTACTAGCAGAATTAAGTCTCTTACTCATTATCACTTTTCAGTAAGAATGGCACAAAAGAATACTCTAAACACACTTCTATTTTTCTTCAACAACAACAAAAAAAGAAATGTTCACACTGCAGCATAAATCTGTTTCAATTTTATGAGATCAATTTTAATTTGAAAAAGGAAACTTAAGGGGTGCCTGGGTGGCTCAGTCAGTTGAGCTTCAGACTGTTGATTTCAGCTCAGATCAGGCTCTCACAGTTCACGGGACTGAGCCCAAGTCAGGCTCTGCAATATCAGTGGGGCCTGCTTGGGATTCTCTCTCTACCCCTCCCCTACCCATGCTCTTGAGTCTTATCTCAAAATAAACTTTTTTTAAAAAGGAAACTTAAAAATAAAAACAATACTGCTTTAAGAAAGTCTCTTTCCCCACCCCTTCCCCCCTTTTTAAAGTTACCAATTTATTTTCCTAACCTAACTAAAGACTTCTTTCTTTTTTTTTTTTTTTTAATTTATTTTGAGAGAGAGTGCAGGAGGGGCAGAGAGGGAGAGCGCGAGAGAGAAGAGAATCCCAAGCAGGCTCCACACTGTCAGTGTAGAGCCTGACGCAGGTCTTGAACCCACGAAACGTAGGATCATGACACAAGCCAAAATCAAGAGCCCAATGCCCAACCAATTGAGACACCCAGGCGCCCCTTAAAGACTACTTTCATTTCAAAGCTTGGGAAAGACCCATATTTCAGCAACACAGGTGAATTAAAAATCCCATTCCAGCAGGCAGCCGTCTGTCATCACTTTGCCTTTTAATGGTATTCTACCAAGGGAAAACAGGATTCTTGACACTCAACAGAAGCATCTCCACTAACTCTTGCAACTCCCCCATCCCAATAAGGAGACACACGTGTTAGAATGAATAAGAATGCGTTCTAAGAGAACCTAGGTTAGAATTTTCTTCTGCTTCTCCTCTGTCAAAAGTGATCATCTTCTCCCTTGAGTGCCTACTATTTCTATGTATATCCATTTCAGGTGTTACCAAAATGAGGCATTCTCTAGTATGTACCACCATCAGGAAAGGTGCCTTATTTTTCAATGCTAAGAATTCATTTGTAAATTACTCTGAATACAATAATTTGCACACAAAAAACAAGTCTACAGTATATAGTTTCAAACTCACAGACACAAATTATTTTAATTGCAGAGAGTGTCTTCCAGACATTCCAATGGAACAGCAATTCTGGAATCTAAACTCACAACCTTCACACATGGAATAATTAACTATAACATAAATACAGGAGTCTTGAAATCTCTTCTAGGATCTCTGCCCCAGGAAAAGGCAATGAAAAAGCATTCAACAAAAGACAAACTCTGTGTAAAAAGTAATGTCTGAGTCAGGTGCAGACTAACACGTTGTAAGACTAAAACCCAATGCGTGAGGAATCAGCTACGCCCTACACAGATCAAAATCTGACAGACTGCTCAAGAGAAAGTGAGGATGCTAAACAAAGAATAGAAACCAGGAAATTCCTCTCTTTAATTTTATAAAACATGTGTGGTCTCTTCTCAGAGTTAGCAGGTAAAGCATTAACCCCAAAACCAATGATTACTCCATCCTTTCCTAAAATCAACTTGCAACTGATAAACAAGTTTCCCCAACTCAAAACGTGATCAATATTCATCACCTAGATACCACACAAAGTGAAGAGGGGAGTTTGAAGTTGGGGTGGGAGGCAGGGGGTACTGAAGATTTAAAGGACCAGATAACATGTCAAGATTGTTTTGGAAGAACTAGATACAGACATAATAGCAGCAAATAAAACCAGGTAACAATTATTAACTTATTCTGTAGATGGCACTCTGCTGAGTAATTTGCATGTAATATTGTATTTATTCCAAAAAATCTCAAGTACTATTTAATTTCCCTTTTCATACAGGGAAAATGAGACCTAGATAACCCAAGAAACTTGACTAAGACACCCAGCTGATTAAATAAGAAAGAACCTAGAATTTCAAAGGTGCAGAGATTTGTTCACCCAAACAATAGTTCTGGGAAGAAAAAAAAAAAAAAAAAACTAAAGCCTTGAAAAGATTAAGAGATTAAGAAATTCCCCACCTGAGTAGGGAAACCTAGAATTCAGATAAGCAAAATTCTCTCCATGTCCCTTTGTACAATGCTAAGATCACTTCCTAACTACAATTTTACTCATCTTTTAGGTATTCCATTTACCAACAGAACTTAAAACATTTTTCAAAAAACTATGAACAACAGAAACAAACATACTTTACATTTTTATACACTTTATGATCTGCTAAGGTCATTTTTAAGGAGAAAAGGCCCCTTAAGTAATTACTGCCTAAATTTCCTTTTTTGCAGCTCTTCATATGCATAGAAAGTCACAAGTATATCTAAGGTTACAAAAAGTCAAGGCTAAAAACAAAAGTGTTTTTAAATTCTCCATTCCCCAATTTATATTATTTTTTCTGCTCTATTATATAATAGAAAAATATATACTGAACGGTGTAAAAAGGATATTTCAGAAGACTTAAAAAATAAATAAAACCAATTTGTGTCATCCTGATCTACAAAGAAAACTGACTTCCACTCGTTAAGATTATTATCCTTCTTCCATCTCCTCTCCAATTACTACTGCTAGACAATCACAGCAGAATGAATTTTAATTTCCCAAGAGTCAGAGAATAAATAGTGGCTCTATTAAGTGTAGATCATAAATAGTCACCTTAGCTCCATAATATAAGATTACTATAACAACAATAACATCTGTAGATTTATTATACACTAGGCATTGTTTTAAGCCCTTGACATATGTTAAATCTAATTTTCACAACAGTATCTGGTACTTTGTATTTCCCCAGATTACAGATGAGGAAAATTGAGATACCAAGAAGTTAAGTAATTTATCTAAGATTACACATGCAGCAAGTGAAAGAATTGGGACTCCATGGAAGTGGTCTGGCTCCTACCACTCCAGAAAGTCTCTGCAGATGCAGAACCTATACTCCCCACTTTCACTGGCTCCAACTTATCTGCCTCTCCCACTCCCCTCCTTGCCTGTCTTCTCTCTCCCAACTAGCATATAACTCCCCCAAGCTCACAGAAGATACGTCCACTCTCCCTACCACCAAGCCTACATAGCACTTTTATCAACTCTTCACAAACTTTTACCCAATTCTGAGTTCTCTTTGCATTTAAATGTGTTACAGAACTGTACAGACACTTAATACTAACAGCAGTCATTAAGTGAGCACATATTATGTGACGGATACAGTGCTAACAATATTCCCATAATTTACAGGATTATAAACAATGTGTGAGCCCACCTGTTTTACTGACAATTGAGGCTCAGAGAAGCTGAATATTCTGGCAGTGTTCTCACAACCAATAAATGACAGAATAAGACAGACACTTCAGTTGACTCAAAGCTCACTTTTTCTCTATGATTATAAATGTCTCTTTCACATGCATGCACACCTTCTCTTACTTCTTCTATATCATCTAGTACAGCACTGTTCATGAAGGAGGTATTTCTTTAACAAATGAATTTTAGAAAATCATTTTAAAAAGAGCAATTACTGTCATCTTAACAATTTCTAAAACCATTGCCCAAAAACAAAAGGTTCCAGTACCTTAATTAAATAACAAGATTCAAATATATTCAGATGGTCCTTCCCCACAAAAAAAAAAAACCTAAGTATGTGTGGTTTAAACCTTTCAGGTGACACTTTACTAATACTGGAACCCAGTATTATTCTCTCACTCATCATCACCACCACCAGCCCCCCAACTACAGTCCCCAAAGAAAGGTTTAGCTATAAATTGTTTTTGCTTTGCCATCAGTTAAAGTCTCTCTCTCTCTAGGCCCTAGGGAAATAACAACATGCTAACACATCCCTGATTCTGCAGCCTGCTAAACTTAAACCAATCTCACCTCTTACAAAGTGTGATTTTTTTTTAACCCACTAATGAGCATACTGTAAATGCTCATTACATAAACATCTTCTCTTCCTGGATACAAAGGTTTCAGCAGCAGTTTTTAAGCCCTTGAAATATTATAACAGCAAATTATTGCTCATTTATTCAACGTGAAAGTAACAATCACATTTAACAGTACTCTGTATTTTAATGTTTCCATAAACGTGAAGTGAAATGAAATACGCCATTCAAGTATCCCAGTTGATAACAAATGAATGAAACGGAAACCATAAATTAATTCTTCACCAAAGCATCTTAGCAGTACTCTTGTATACCTGTGAAAGAAGATCTTTTGTTACCTGTTATAACGGGGTACCTTCGTTCTCTCAGAGCGTATGCCACACCTTTTAGGTTGACAAAAGCGAAGAGACATCTGGGTTTCTCATTTTTAAAACCCCGAAAAAGATCGCTCAAGCCTCTTAACCAGAGCAAATCCTAAAACTGAAGAATTCCATCGCTCTTTTCTTTACCACAAGCCCTGACTGTGGCCTCTAGCATCAAGAGGTCTGGGGGTAGGGGGGTGGGTAGTTGGAACAGATACGGCAGGCACGCCCCGGTCGGTCATCTCCGAGCATGGCCCATCCCAAACTTCACCTTGGCAAAGCGAGAAGCAGGAAGGCACCAGAAATTCCTAGGAAATGGTCTCCCCCCCTATCCTATCGGAGAACATTCCCAACTTCCTCGAAGCCACCATTTCCCTCGGGCATTCTCACACACCTCCCACCCGGACACATTACCTAAGAGATTACTTAAAAGAAAAGCACAAACACAAAGAGAAACACACAGCTCGAGCGGGCAGCTCCGGCTCAGCGTGCGCAGAGGAAGCCGCAGACCACGCGGAGCCGCGGCCAACTCGCCACCGCGATCGCAACCGACGGTGCAGGAGGCGGCCGGGGCGGCTGGAAGCCCAGCTCCGGAGGCTGCAAGCCCCACGCCCGACGCCCGGAGCCCGGGCCGCGGGGCAGGAAGCCGGGCGCGGCGGCGCAGCCTCCCCGGAGGGCTCGGCCCCGGCCGGAGCGATAAGGTGGATCCACGCTTCCCACCCTGCCAGCTCCGCCCTCCCGGACACATTCCTGAGAAGCCCGACTCCCGGGACGCCGAGCAGGGCGCCGGGCAGACAGGAGCGCGGCGCCACGGCCGCAGGGCAGGAGGGTAGAGCCGGGCCCTCACCCCCCGCCTGCCCGCCCGCCCCCGGCCCGCGCGGCGCCTCCGGGGCGGGGTCGCGGCAGCAGCCCCGCCACAGGTAGCGCGAGCCCCCGCCCGCCGCCACCCCGGCGCCCCCGGCAGGCCCGCTCCAGGTACCTGGATGAACTGGATGGTGAGCGCCGACTTGCCCACGCCGCCTCCGCCGACCACCACGAGCCGGTACTTCTCCTGGCCGGAGCCGTCCCGCCAGCCGGCCGCGGCCATGGGGACGCCGCGGAGCCCGCCCGGCCACGCCGAGCCGCCGCCCGCCCTAGGCCCGGCTCCGGGGACGTGTGCGGCCGGCGGGCTGCGGGCGAGCGGCGGGCGGGGGTCCCGGGCGCCGGGAGCTGCCGGGAGGGCCGCTCCGGGCGGCAGCGCGGCGCCCGGGTTGGCCGGGTTCCCACCCGAGGCGCGGAGGAGCGGGAGGACCGCGGGGGCCAGGGGCGGCAGCGGCCGGGGGGCGCGCTCCTCCACACGTCTCCGCAGCGCCTGCCGAACGCTGCCTCCAGCGCCGCTACAAATGGCCGTCTGGGGGCCGGGCCGCTAGGCTGAGGTGCTGCATATGCATGAGGGGGCGGGGCGGGGCGGGGCGGGGCGGGGCGGGGCCGCACTGGCCGGGGCTGGGATTCCGGCGCTGACCCCCGGCGGCTCAGACCCTCGCCGACCCGCCCCTGCGATCCTGGGACTGAGTGCGTGAGAGAGTGAGTGAGTGAGTCAGTGAGTGAGTTCGTGAGTGAGTGAGTGAGTATGCGTGTGTGTGTCGGAGTAGGTGTCAAGTGGAAGTGAGAAGACTGCAGTGTGTGACCATAACTGTGTAATGTCAGGGATTGTCAGGGATTATGTGGATGAAAAAAATACAGTATGTGAAGGCGTGTGTGAGAAATAGAGCTGTTTTCATCTTAACCCAATTTTTGTAGGAGAGTAAATATCCTGTTTTAAGAGTACAGATGGTGATTGTGATTGTGTGAAAACCAGTGCGTGACAGTGATTGAGGATCAGAGCTGTGTCACAATAACTGTGTGTGGGATGGGTTGCAGTGGTGAGGTTGTGTGACAGACACTGAGCGTGGAGAATAAGTCACGGTGATGGAGGGTGCATGGACGAGAGTGAATGGGACAGGTTTTGTATGTGTCAGGAGACTGTCCTGGTGACTATATTCACCTGGTGACACATATGTGTGATACATATGTCATAATTGTATAGAGGAATATAAGTGAGAGGTTAGTTTGTAATTATGTTCACACTACATATTAGGTACTGTGCTTAAGGCTAGACATCCTTTCCTAAACAAAACAGTGTCCCTGCCCTCAAGGAATTTAAGAGTCCAATGGGGGAGACAGCCAGGACAACAGGCAAATTATAAGCCATAATGATAAGGGCTATAGCTATTTAGCACCATGCAGCATTTGTGCCCATAGCAGAAGCACTCACCCCAGAGTTCGGTGGTCAAGGAAGGCTCCTTATAAGACCTGAAGAATAAATAATAGAAACAGGTGAATCATTAGAAGAAAAGTATTCCACTACATGGCAATGAGAAAGAATGAAATCTGGCCATTTGTAGCAAGGTGGATGGAACTTGAGGGTGTTATGCTGAGCGAAATAAGTCAGGCAGAGAAGGACAGATACCACATGTTTGCACGTGTAGATGGATTAGGAGGAACTTAACAGAGGCCCATGGGGGAGAAGAAGGGGAAACAGTTGGGGAGAGGGAGGGAGGCAAAACATGAGACTTTTGAATGCTGAGAACAAACTGAGGGCAGATGGGGGTGAGAGGGAGGGAATGGGGGGTGATGGGCATGGAAAAGGACACTTATTGGGATGAGCACTGTATGAGCACTATATGGAAACCAACTTGACAATAAACTACTTAAGAAAGAAGAAGAAGAAGAAGAAGAAGAAGAAGAAGAAGAAGAAGAAGAAGAAGAAGAAAAGTATTCCAGGGAAAGGAAACTGTATGTGAAAAAGTCAGAGCTAAGAAGAGAAGAATTGTCACATGATCTTGAACATACTGGGGAAGTTCACATGCCAGTGATTGTGAATGAGAAGTGATTATCGATGTGTATGGTAGTTTAACCAAATGTAACAGGAATCACAGCTCTAGGCAGAAGTAGTATAGGGTAGTAGATAAGGCCACGGGCTCTGGGGCCAGACTGTCTGGATCCAAATCCTAGCTCTTCTACTAATGGTGTGATGTTGGGAAGCAAACCTCTGTGCACCAAGTTCTCTCCTCTCTAAGGACAGTAAGGCTACCTACCATAAGGGCATTTGTTTTGTTTTGTTTTGGTAAGGATCAAATGAACGGATACATATAAAGCACACAAAACAGTGCCTGGCATGCAATAAGCACTTATCGCTGTTTGGGAACATGACTGCAAGTTTTTGGACACTAATTAGTGACTCGCTTGGAACTGTTAGAACACAGTAGAAGAGATGCTGTATCACTTCCAAGGCTGGGTCAGAAGAGGCCATGCAGCTTCTACCTCCTCTCTTGAGATCTCACTCTGGGAGAAACAAAGTAAGAAGTCTGGCTACCCGAAGACCACCATGCTAGTAAGGGCACGTGTAAGCATGCGAGGCAAGGATAGAGCTAGCTCCTAGCAGACTGCCAGCATCAATGGCCGGCCATCGGAGACATCTTGAGCACCCAACTCTGTTGAGCCTTCAGATGAGGACCGTCCCTGCTGACATCTGACTGCAGCTGCATGAGAGACCCTAAGCAAGAGCTGCCCAGGCCAGCCCTTCCTGAGCCACAGAATCATGAGCAAAATAAAGTGGTAACCTGGTTGTGCTTTTTTCAACTTTTTATTTAGAAATAATTTCCATGTGTAGAGTATAAAGTACACCCATACATCTTTACCCAAATTCCACTATGGTGAGCATTTTACCCCACTTCTTTATCTTTCTCCCCTCTCTATTTCTCTTTCTGCCATATATATACATATACATACATATGAAACACACATATATAAACTTATGATTATTCCTATATACAAATAAATGTATATGTGCACATACAAATTTATGATATATATATGTATAATCCATATGTAAAGATGATTTTTTTAACCATTTAAGGTAAGTTACAGATATTATGGCCATTTGCCCCTAAGTACTTCAGTGCGTATTTCCTAAATATAGGGATATTCTAATAACAGTACAGTTACTACCTTTAGTAAATTTAATGTTGTCTGAATACTTATGTACAGGACAATTCCTGTCACCAAACAAGCAAACCCATCCTTTAGAAGCACATGTGCCGATTGCCCCCCAGCCATCCATTTCTCCTTCCTTTCGAATATCTATCTCCAAATTTCCCCTCTGGTTTGTGAAGTACACCCACCTGCAGCTTCAGCAGTTCACTCTAATTCACTTAAGATGATCAACCTGCACTAGCCACAGTAATTAGCTGGAGGGTAGACATGGTGTAGGACAGGGCAATCAGGAACAGATTCAACTGTGGAATCAAAACTACAGTGCGATGCCACTTCATACCCACTAGGATGACTGAAATAAAAAAGGCAGATAACAACAAATGGTGACAAGGATGTGGAGAAACTAGAACCCTCATACACTGCTGGTAAAAATGTACAATGGGATTGCCACTTTGGGATTGCCACTGTTTCCGTCTAGCATTTCCTCAAAAGGTTAAGCATAGAGGGGTACCTGGGTAGCTCAGTCAGTTAAGTGTCCAACTCTTGGTTTCAGCTAAGACTATGATCTCAAGGTTCGTGGGATCAAGCCCTGCAGAGCACAGAACCTGCTTGGGATTCTCGTCTCTCTCTCTCTCTCTCTCTTGCTCTCTCGCTCTCTCTCTCTCTCTCTCAATAAATAAATAAAACTTAAAAAAAGACTACTTTAAAAAATATTTTTAAGAAATAGGTTAGGGGCGCCTGGGTGGCTTAGTCAGTTAAGCATCCGACTTTCACTTAGGTCATGATCTCGCGGTTTGTGGGTTCGAGCCCCGCGTCGGGCTCTGTGCTGACTGCCAGCTCAGAGCCTGGAGCCTGTTTCAGAATCTGTATCTCCCTCTCTCTCTGCCCCTCCCCTGCTCATGCTGTCTCTCTCTCTCTCCTAGAAATAAATAAAAATATTTAAAAAATAGGTTAAACACAGAGTTACCATATAACCCAGAAATCACCCCAAAGCATATATCCAAGATAAATCAAAACATGTATCCATACAAAAGCCTGTACATGCAAGTTCATATCAATATTATTCATAATAGCCAAAAAGTACAAATAACCCGATTATCCATCAACTGATGAGTGGACAAACAAAATGTGGTATAATTATACAATAGAATTTTATTTGGCAATAAAAAGATGAAGTAGTGATATATGCTGCAACATGGATTAACCTTAAAAATGTTACACTAACTGAAAGAAACCAGTTACAAAAGAGCACACATTATATAATTCCATTTATATGAAAGGTTCAAAGTAAGAAAATCTATAAAGACAGAAAGTAGATTAATGATTTCCAGGACTGAGAGGAAAATGCTGAGTGACTGGTAATGGGTATGAGGATTCTTTTTGGAGAGAGGAAAATATTCCGAGATTAGGTAGTTGTGAAAGTTGTACAACTCTGTAAATATTCTAAAAACCATTGAATTATACACTTTTTAGAGTGAATGTTATGGTATAGGAATTGTATCTTAATAAAACTGTGGGGAGAAAAGATTGAACTGCAGGATTTTATTTGAGCTATCAAGGAAATGTCTTTTTACTTCAAGATGTTCCCCATATCAACTCTATTCCTTTATTTTTTTTTTAATTTGATTCAAAATAGAATGTTCAGCACACAGGAAGCTCATATGCTCAATTCTACCTAGACTTCTATTACAAAATGTTTTCTTGGCCTTAGAAAATATCCCAAAAGCCTACACAAAAAGAAACCTTTACAAAAACATAGAAGAATATGGGAAAGAAAGAACTAGTTGCCATTCAAGCCAATTAAACATGAATTTTCATCTTAATCTGAAAATTTTCCTTCTCAAGCAGCTAGAACAGAAGAGATAAAAGTATAGGGACAGCTGGGTGGCTCAGCTGGTTAAGCATCCAACTTCAGCTCAGGTTATGATCTCATGGTTCATGGGTTTGAGTCCCACATAGGGCTCTGTGCTGACAGCTCAGAACCTAGATCCTGCTTCAAATTCTGTGTCTCCCTCTCTCTCTGCCCCTCCCTCGCTCGCACTTTGTCTCTCTCTCTCAAAAATAAACATTAAAAAACTTTTTAAATAAGTTAAGATCATAAATCTTCACAAGAGAATGACCTACTCGGAAATAATGGTAGAGATCAAACCCCACCCCACCCCCCTTAACTTACTGAAAGAAATCCTGTGACTAGGGAAAGAATTTCTTTCCAATATCACCTAGCAAGTTGTTAGCAGGACAGAGGTCTTCTGACTCCCCCGCAGAGAGCACTTTACTTAATGCCAAGCTGGGTGTTATCCAGACCCCCACAGAGCCTCACAGCAGAGTCAGTATAATGCTACCAATCAAGAGAATTGTTGAAGGCATCATTTTGCCTCAAGTTGAGTGACTGCCTGGCTAAAGGGTTGTTAAGAAATTTCAACAGGCAGATTCAAGGCCTGATTTGGCCAGCAGATATGTTTTGGTGCACAATTCAATTTTTTAAATTGAGTTACTAATATTTGAGTTACCAATATTTTTTTTTAAAAAAGGATATTTTAGGGCACCTGGGTGGCTCAATCGGTTAAGAATCAGACTTCGGCTCAGGTCATGATCTCGAAGTTTGTGAGTTCAAGCCCTGTGTTGGGCTCTGTGCTCAGAGCAGGGAGCCTGCTTTGGATTTTGTGTCTCCCTCTCTTTCTGCCCCTCCCCTGCTTGAGCTCTGTCTCTCTCTCCCAAAAATAATAAACATTTTAAAAAATTTTTAACAGTTCACAGACAAATCTGAATTAAAAAAAATTTTTTTTACATTTATTTATTTTTTGAGAACAAGAGCACAAATGGGGAAGGGACAGAGAGAGAGAAACACAGAATCCGAAGCAGGCTCCAGGCTCTGAGCTGTCAGCACAGAGCCTGATGCAGGGCTCGAACCCATGAACCATGAGATCATGACCTGTGCTGAAGTCGGCCACTTAACCGACTGAGCCACCCATGCGCCCCTCAAATCTGAATTTCTAACTTTTCCCAATAAAATTAAATGGAACATGTAGCAATACCAGGCAATACAACAATATCATATGACAGCTGGGTACATACAGGTAAGTACATGCTGCCTTTGAGAAAAGGTCTAGATGCTCCTGTTCTTCAGAGTCACCCACACTCTTACATTGCACCCCATCCATTTGATGTTACCTGCGCTTGCAAATCTTACCACCATATGCCAAAGTTCTCCAACTAGGATGCACATCTGAATCACCAGTATTGTCTTAAAATGAAGAACCTGGGCTCCCCCACCCCCATCTTGATAAATAAGATTGCAGACCAAGACTCGGGATTTATATATTTAAATATCCAGAGTAACTCTGAGATACTTCCATAATTGAGAATCTTTGGAGGAGAGTAGACTCATCCATGTCCACTCTTATTTCAGAACAAACAATGACCTTCTCATCTGGAATGTTGGTGACTCATCATCTCTAAAAACCAGCATTGCCCAAATACCATCCCTGGCCCATCCCAGAGGAAGGATCTAGGGGTGGAGTGAGGAAGGAGGTACGGCTGAAACGAAGGCCCCCCTGATCTCATCTATAGCTGAGTCAGATAGAGCCCAGGCCTGATAACCAAAGAGGGCCAAACCCCAAATCAGAGAGCATTCAGTTCTTACCATGGTTGATGGAAGAGCCCCATCTGCTTATTTCCTTAATGGGCCACCACTTCTAATGTGAATGAATGGCCGGTGGAGAATGAAACAGCCCAACAGGAGCTGCATGTATCTGAGATGAGACAGATGCACAAATCTATTCCTTGTTTAAAGATCACACTGCTAAGAATAGAAACTGAAACACACGCTGAAGCGTGTGCACACACAGCCCTGAAGGAGGGCACAACAGAGCTGGAGGAATCCATAGCTCAGTGAAGGATCCTCTGAGAATCATTAGAGACTTAGAGCAGAAGAAGCACCCTGAGATCATTCCCTCTAAAGCTCTCATTTTAATGGTGAGGAAGCAAAAGTCCAGATAGAAAAGAGCAGTCTCCACCGTTACCTAGAGATAGAGCAGAAGCATGACTGGAACTCACATGCTGTCTCCCAGATTGGGGTCTGACTCAGTGTAGTGCACTGTCTTGGGAGCCTCAGAGCTTAGAAACTGAGCAGGGTCAAAGTCACACTGCCCCTTTCAGGCAGAGCTGCCAGGAAGAATCAAGCAAGAGTGTCTCCCACTGCATCCTTTTCAAATAATGAAAAATCAAAACTACTTAAATATTCAACAACAGAGACTCAATTAAATAAATGATGTTACAGCCATGGTATGAATACTATTTGGCCATTAAAAATAATTTTTAGGGGCACCTGGGTGGCTCGGTTGGTTAAGCATCCGACTCTTGATTCTGGCTCAGCTCATGATCTCACAGTTCGTGAGTTTGCACCACGCATCAAATGATCAGCAAGGAGCCTGCTTGGTATTTCTCTCAAAATAAATAAATAAACTTTTAAAATAATGTTTGTACAGGAAAATGAGAATTGGATACAAATCAGGAAAGACAGTGTTATAAAATATAAAATATATACATAATAGCTACCATGAGCCTGGCACTGTGCTGATCACTTAAAGCCTATTATTCAGTTTAATCTACAAATCAATCATCTGATGTAGGTTCTATTATTATTTTTATTTTACCAAAAAGTTGAAGTACAGATTTGTTACATAGATAATAAATGGCAGAGTGCATATTTGAACCTATGAGTAGCTCAAAGTTTTTGTAGTTAAATGTTATGAATAGATGAAAACAAAGAAAGGCCAGTAGGGTATTTGGTCATCCTGGGTAGTAAGATCACAGAACAATTTTATTTCCTACTTTTTTTTTTTTTTTTGCAATTCCCCATTCTCTCCTACTGCCAGTCCCCCTAGTAACCTCTAATCTACTTCTTGTCCCAGTGAGTTTTCCTATTCTAAACATTTCATATAAGTGGAATCATACATTTGTCCTTTGGTATCTGGTTTATTTTGTTTAGCATAATGTTTCAAGGTTTCTCCATGTTGTGAACATGTATTTACACCTCTTCCCTTTTAAGGGCTAAATAGTACCCCATTGAATGGATCCATTGCTGCTATGAACATTTATATACAAATATCTGAGTTCTTGTTTTCAAATCTTTTGAGGTAGATGCTGAGGAGTGAAATTCTAGGTCAAATGGTAATTTTATGTTTAACTTCTTGAGGAACTGCCAAACTGTTTTTTCTACAGCAGCTATGCCAATTTTCTTATTTAAAAACTCATTTTTGAGAGAGAGAAAGAGAGAGAAACACACACACACACACACACACACACACACACATAGCATGAGTGAGGAAAGGACAGAGAGAGAAGGAGATACAGAATCCCAAGCAGGCTCCAGGCTCTGAGCTGTCAGCACAGAGCCCAAAGGTGGGGTGGGGCTCAAACCCACAAATGGTGAGATCATGACCTGAGCAGACGTAGGAGGCTCAACCAACTGAGCCACCCAGCTGCTCTGCAGCTATGCCATTTTAATTCCTACCAGCACTATGAGAGGGTTCTGATTTTTCCACATCTTCATCAACACTTGTTATATTCCATTTAGTTTGTTATTCTTGCCATCCCACTAGGTCTGAAGTGGCATCTTACTGTAGTTTTGATTTAGATTTTCCTAATGACTAATGATGTTGAACATACTTTCATATGCTTATTTGCCATTTGTGTATCTTCTTTGGATAAATGTCTATGCAAGTCCTTTGCCTGTTTTTTAATTAGGTTGCTTATCTCTCTGTTGTTGAGTTGGAGTTCTTTATATATTCTGAATATCAAACCCTTATCAGATATGATTCCCAAATATAGCCTCCCATTCTGTGGCTTTTCACTCCTTGATAGCGTTCTTTGATGCACAAGTTTTTTACTTTAATGGAATCCAGTTACTTCTTTTTTTAGTCAGAAAAAACATGAAGTCATGTTTATGAACGTTTTTTAATGATATGGGCAAACCAGGAGCCAAGGTTGTACATACATAATCTAACTAAGTAAAATTCAGTGTGAGTGAGATAATCTGGAAGAATTAACCATTCCAGGAAGAATGAGAATCAAGGTCAATATATGGGAAGTGCTTACGTTGTCCTGTGTCACTAAGGTTGACCTGTAATAGCTGCTTCATCCCTTCCTCTCCTGCGGCAGCTTTCCAAAGACAGTCGTGCTTGCTGTTGTAAAGGGACTGAACCCTAAAAATTGAGCTTTCTGCAGCACCCAGGTCTGATTTATAGAGCTCCAAACAGGCCTCTCTCTAACTCACATCCCTCACCAGGACTATGACTATTTTAAAGATTGGTAAAGAACTTGTGAATGACCAACAGCATGAAGAGAGAAAAGGAAGTCCTTGCTTCGAAATGATAAGCTAAGACATCTCTAGCCTCCAGAACAGAAGGGCGCAACTTGAAATGCAGCCATGTGGATTTAGGTTAGACAACTGGTAGAACCTGACAAGAAGGCAAGGTAGACAGCAACTAGGAGGCTTTTTTAAAGGTAGTGTTTTCTAGGCCCCATTCCTGCCCCACAGAATTACACCGTTTCAGGGGAGAACTGAAAGGAAATGCTCTGTGATTGCAATCTTCCCTCCTGTGCCAGGATACTCTTGTCTCCCGCAAGGGCAACATCAGTGGTCTGGTGAGAACAAATAAGGTTTTCTTCACGGGGCACTCGGGAGCCCTGGAAAGAGTGTGAGACACATCGCCCTAACTGTAAGAAAGAAGGCACCTGAGAGATCTCCTATTCCACCCGCCCCCATATTAGTCAATAAAATAAATAACAATAAATAACAGCCCTCTTCCCCACCCAAGTTTTGAACTAAGTGAGAAATGGGGCACAGAAAACCAAAAGATGGAGATTAAAATGTCAGCTTTATTCCCGATAAGAGCTACACTGGTTGGACATGACTTAGATGTGAGGTCAAATAGGCTTTCATCCACTGTTCTCAGAATAAATTCACCACCGAGTTACGGGCAGGGCAGAAAAACCCGCAGTCCTCATTTTATGGGGAATCTGCCTCTGTAACATACAGGAACACTGAGTAACTGCCCCCTTTCGTCAGATAGGCTGCCAGAGTAAACAAAGAGTTAAACTGAGCATGCCCAGAGCATTCTGCTGAACTCATTAATTAGATAATGCATACCTTCTTCATGGGGAAGGATGAAGAAAGGGTGGGGGAGAGTCTAGGAGTCTCACTTTAGTGATTTTCAAATGTTAGTGGGCATCAGAGTCACCAAGAAGACTTATTCCAGCACAGATTGCCAGGCTCCACCCCCAGCCCCCAGGGCCCTGATTCAGTAGGTGTGGGGTAGGGTCTGATGAACTGTGTGATTTCTTCATTGTCTTTGTTTTTGTTTTTTTTAAGAGTGCTGGGGTAAATTTTTTTTTTAATGTTTATTCATTTTTAAAGGGAGCATGAGCAGGGGAGGGGCAAAGAGAGAGGGGGACAGGATCCAAAGTGGGCTCTCCCTGATAGCAAGGAGCCTGACCAGGGGATCTCAAACTCACGAACCCCGTGAGATCATGACCTAAGCTGAACTCAGACACTCATCTGACTGAGCCACCCAGGTGCCCCTGATAAACTGTGTTTTTTTAACAAGTTCCCTAGTGATGCTGATGCTGCCTATCTTGGTACCACACTTTGAGAACCAAGGCTTGAAAAGAATCTCTCCACTTGGGATTTAAGGAGGAATAAGTGTTCCCTTTAACAGTCAGGATTTGTTTGGTTGCCAGTGACAGAAACCCAACTCAAACCGAAATGAAAAGAATTTATTGATTCTCTGTAACTAAATGATACAGCTGTTGAACGAACTTCAAGCTGGACCAGACTCAGAGACTCGAATGGGGTCTTTAGGACCTTTTCACTCTCTATCTCTCAGCTGTGCTTGTCCTACATGACTCTTGTGTCAAGGAGGGTTTCCCCTGGTGTGGGCAAGATGGCTCCCCTTTCGTTTTGTCCCCCAAACCAGTGTTTCTCAAACTTCAGCATGAATCAGAATCACCTGGAGGACTTGTTAAACCACAGCTACTGGGGCCAACCCAGGAGTTTCTGATTAAGTAGATCTGGGGAAAGCCCAAGAACTGGCAATTCTAACAAATTCCCAGCTGATCATTTTGATTCTATCAGAAGAAAGAGAGGATGCTGGAAAGACGCAAACAACAGGTGTTCACTACTCTTTGTTTTATAGATCAAAAACCCCCCAAGAGGTTAAATGGCTGGTCTGTTTTATCCCACTTAAAAGATAAAAGTCTTTCCAAACAACACATAGGCACAATAAAAAGAGCATGGGTTTTAAAGTTAGAAAACCTGATGTTAAATCCCATCCCCACCACTGACAAACTGAGTGGTGTAGGGCAGGTCACTAAATCTCTTTGCTCCTCTCTTTGGTATTTTAAAATGAAAATAACAGTCACACCTACTTATAGGGTGAGATGAGGGAGTGATCATTTATTGGAACATGTAAGAGTCAGTCCTTTTTGGTTAAGGAAGTGGTGGATAGATGGTGAGTCTTATTTTATTTCATTTTTATTTTTATTTTTTATTTTTATTAAGTCAATGTTCTCTATAGCAATGTTTTGTTATTTTTTAAAAATTTTTTAATGTTTTTAAAATTTATTTCTGACAGAGAGAGAGAGAGAGACAGTGTGAGCAGGAGAGGGTCGGTGGGGGGGGGGGGGACACAAAATCTGAAACAGTCTCTAGGCTCTGAGCTGTCAGCACAGAGCCCGATGCAGGGCTAGAACCCGATGCAGGGCTAGAACCCATGAACCGTGAGATCACGACCTGAGCCGAAGTCGGATGCCCAACTGACTGAGCCACCCAGGCGCCCCTATTTTATTTCATTTTTAGATAGATGGTGAGTTTTAAATTATTTTAAAAGTCAACGTGGATGATAACATACATAAAAATTAAATGACACAGAGTTACTATTTTTGTTTTACTAGTCGTATTATTTTTCACCTATGCAATTAGAAAGATCAAAGAGTTAACAATACTATAGAGTGGAAAGTCAGGGGAAACATATTTTCATTCATTGCTGATTGGACCTAGCTCAGCTC
The DNA here is from genome assembly GCF_003009895.1 of Hyaena hyaena. Lineage (NCBI taxonomy): Eukaryota > Metazoa > Chordata > Mammalia > Carnivora > Hyaenidae > Hyaena > Hyaena hyaena. Next base: position 1,020,100 of record NW_024081030.1, on the reverse strand, counting down.
CTAGGATTTTCCAGTGTACTCAGGGACCCAGTGGCTCAAGAATTTCATCTCTTTGCCTGAGGGACTTTTCTGAACGGTGGAGGTCCATTGTTGCCACCAGGAGGCAAGCTCAGGGAGTTAGGACATACTCCCCTAGCCCCATCTCACAGCCCCTGCTTCAAGAGCAGCCTTCAACCAATGATTCTTGGGAGATGCAGCTCCTTCCTGTTTGTTTAGGAGAATCCGGACCAGATTTCATAATTTCTCAGTGGGATTAATCTCCCGTCACCCACTGGGGGAGCTGGCTTCATGACACTTCCCTTGAATGGCTGCCTTCTCTTCCCTGGAGTGATGAAGTGAGTGATCCAGCAAATGGGCAGCAGGAAGGGCAGTGTGAAGTGACACAGGAAGTCCAAACAGGTAAAAGACACCATCCCAAGTTATAAAACCAGAATATTTAGGTGAGAGTAGAAAACCGGACTTTAAGTAAGGCCTCCATGCCAAATGAAGCCTGACCTATAGGACAGGGAGGTGGCAGTGATGCAAAGCTCTGAATAAGCAGAGATAAAGAGGAAAGCATTTTAGAGAAGATAACTTCTAGTGGAGATGTAGGATAAACCCAATATCCTGATGCATGGTAAAAAACTGTAAGATTTGGAATTAGACGGGACCAGAATTCAAATCCAGATCTACCCTATATTATTGGGCACGATTACTTAACCCCTTGGATAAGGATAATAATGGGGCTTCAAAGCCAGGCTGAGATATTTGGATTATATAGCTCCCACTGGTGTCCATGTTAGATGTTTGTTCTTCAGGATCTTCCTTGAACGCTTGCCCAAAGGCAGATCAAAAAGGAGAACAGATAGGAGAGAGGAAAGTTATTTTCCTCCGTGCCCTGAGATCCCCAGACCTGGAGCCAGCTGGAGAATGATGAGGGGACAGAGTTCCCCAAATGAAATGCATGACCTCCCCAGGCGCATGGATAGGCTAAAGCTGGATGGGGCAGTGTGCCAGAGGGAGACCCTCCATTGCTGCCCTTGATGTCATCTCAGCCTCTGCCGGTCACTCCCACAACCTCTGTGGTCACCACTCCAAGCTCAAGGCCTGAGACATCCAAAGCCCTCTCCTACACTGGATCCTTGTTTCCCTCCCTTGGCCTCTTGACCTTTGATTCCTCACTTCCCTTTGTTTCTGTTTCACTCTCTGTTCCAGCTTTTCTGTCTCTGAATCAGTGCTTCCCTGTCTCTCCGTTTCTGTCTCAATTGCCTAAAGTTCTCTCTCCATTTTACTCACACTTCTCTCAATAACAAGTCTCTGCTCCCTGGACAATTTGTGTGTGCATTAGTAAAACCCCAAACAAAGCAAAACAAAAAAACCCCAAAAATACAGAGGCTTGGCTTATTCACAAAGCCTATCAATCTAAAAGCCAATGTAATCACTTAGATTCACACATAATACTAAAAAAAACCCAAAAACCTTCACATTAAAGAATTACATATATAAAAGCCAAATCACAGGAAAAACTGGCAGGAAATCGAATTCACTGCTTATCAGATCTTTGAAGGAATATTAACTTTTAAAGCATTGAAGCAAAAGAAGAAATTACAAAGGAAAAGATGAACAGATTTTACTACATAAAAATGTGAAGCTTCTGTACAAAGTAACAAGAGAAAGATAAAAATAGGCCAAGAAAATGCAGGAACTGTTCAAAGAATGAATATCTAAATTATATGAAGCTCACATCATAAAAAAAAATTAAAGCTTGAATAAACAATCTCCCATAAATAGAACTATAACCATAAGTCAACATAAGGAAAAGTGTTTAGCTTCATATTCTCAAATAAATGCAAATCAAAACATTAATAGCAATCATTTCCCTGCCATCATGCTAGTGAAAATTAAGACAGTGATAATACCCAATGGTGGTGGTTAAGTAAATTTTCACAATACTTTTGGAACACTCTTTGGCAATAATTATCAAGAAACTTTAAACTGTTTGTACCTTTGTCCCTTAATTCTAGTCCAAGAGATTTATCCTAAGGCAGCAAATTTTGAACTATGCCCCTTGGAACCTTAGAAGCTCTACAGAACTGTCCATGGAACTGCTAGGGAGGGTATTTATTGGCTAGAATTGGGGCTAAAAGCAAAATAAGTTAACTCTGCCTATCTTAAGCCAAAAGTCAACGCACTGAAACAAACTCAGAGGCTTGCAGAATCAATGGGAAGCTATACAACCAGATTCTGAAAACAGGCAGGAAATGAGAATTCCAGAGGGCTAGGCAGTGGAACCACACCACAGGTCACAGAGCAAGGACAGTCAGGTGCATGTGGCATTGCTGCTGAAAGGAAAATGACCTCCATTCACCACCACCACCACCACCCTGCCCCCTGCATCACATGCTCTTGTGATTTAAAGACCAGGAAAGGGGAGCACCTAGGTGGTTCAGTCAGTTAATCATCTGGCTTTGGCTCAGGTCATGATCTCAAGGTTCATAGGTTTGAGCCCCACACTGAGCTCTGTGCTGACAGTGCAGATTTTCTCTCTCTCCCTCTCTCTCTGATCCCTCCCCCCACCTTGTGCACTCTCTCTCTCAAAGTAAAATAAACTTAAAAAAAATAAAAAAGGAAAGAATGTCTGATTGACTGAACCTAAATCACCTAGCTCAGGTTTTGCAAGGAAGCTGGCAGTGGGGGGTGCAGAATCTGGGTCTTCGGTTTCCGAAGGGAAGATGGGAACTACCTCCCGGGTTTACACACATGTGGTCATCTCCTAGATAGAAGTCTTAAGTACTAACTGCAAGATGATATGGGTGCTGGACAGCTAGAAAGCAGGAAATACATCTGAGTGAGGGGGTGCTGGCCACACAAAGTTCTAAGCCCTCATTCTCACTCCAGCCAAAGCCACCCCACTTCATCAGCTTTTCAAATATGCTTCCACGCAAGATTTTATTTGAAGGAAGGGTTGCACAGCTTCAACACTGTTGAGAAGCCCCTGTGACAACACCAAGAAGCCTGGTTTAGTGCACAACACTAACTCTTTTCTTCCATGCTGCTTCCATACTGGAAGTAACACAATTCTGGCCAAAGAGTTGTAAGTCTACTTGGGGGCAAGGGGGACTCTGGATGACAAAAGTAAAAAGGAAGACCTGAAAGGCATTATCTCTCCCTCTTTTCTACCTTGAATGCTAATGTTATAACCAGAGCCTCAGCACTCATTTTGAGAACATGAACATGAGAAAAAGGTCCAGAGACCCAAAGCCAGCAGTCATCCATCTTTGTCTTTATTTTTTTTAAGGCTTTATTTTTTTTTAAGTAATCTCTACACCTAATGTGTGACTTGAACTTACAACCCCAAGATCAAGAGTCAGAAGCTCTATGGACTGAGCCAGTCAGATGCCCCGGTCATCCACCTTTAAATGACTTGTTATATGAGAAAAAGAATCTCTTATTATAAAGCCCTTTAGAAAAGTTTATTTTTGTTCTTTCAGTTAAAAACATTGCTAATTGATACACCCTAAGAGAAAAAGCCAAAAAAAAAAAAAGTAAATATATATTCTGATAAATTGTTCGTTACAGAATTTTCCAAGTTGGTTAACATTTTTTTAAGTTTTATTTATTTTTGAGAGAGAGAGAGAATGCAAGCTGGAAGGGGCGGAGAGAGAGGGGGACAGTGGATTCAAAGTGGGCTCCACACTGATAGCAGTGAGCCTGATGTCAGGCTCGAGCTCTCGAACCATGCACAAATCATGACCTCAGCCAAAGTGGGATGTTTAACTGACTGAACCACTGATTTTCCCTGATTGACATTTTTTTTTTATAAAAGAAATGAATTTAGGGAACCTGAGTGGCTCAGTTGGTTAAGCATCTGACTTCGGCTTAGGTCATGAGCTCATAGTTCATGAGTTCAAGTTCTGCATCGGTGAGCTCTAGCCCCGCTTTGGGTGAGTTCAAGCTCCACACTAGGTGAGTTTGAGCCCTGCTTCAGGTAAACATGAGCCCCACTTTGGGCAAGCCCTACTTTGGGTGAGCCCCAATTCTCCCACCCCACCCCCCCACCCTGTCTGCCCTTCGCTCACTTGCACCCCCCCTCACCAAAACAGAAACAAAAACAAAAACAACCACCCTGAATTTAAGTATCCAATTGTAGGAGATTGCTTAAATAAATTACAGGCTATCCACTGGTTGAACTATTATGCCTATTTAAGCCAGATAAGAATGAAGTCTTTATATCCTTATGATAAAACAATAATTAAAACATAATATATAATTTTATCTATATTATCATAGTATACATCAATGCCCAGCTACCTACAATAGCTACCATCACTTTTTAAGGAACTGAATCACTCACAAGTACCTGGTTAGCAGAGTAGCCCTAAACAACCAGGTTCTTTGCCTTGGGGTTCTATGACCCCTCCTCTTCACACAGCTGATTAGGTCAAGAATGGGCAACAGATCCAGAGTAGCCAGCATCCTCTGAGCTGCTTCGCTGCAAAACTCTAGTCAAACAGGGGTGAAATGAGCCAACAGGTTTCTCATCCTTTGGAATCCAAGTTCGGGAATTCCAAGAGAATAAGGTAAGTCACCTCAGGAACTGAAGCTTAAAGGATACATAGATCATGAGGTCAAGTGTGGGAATAAGAGGCTATAAACATGTGTGTTATAAAGAACCAGAAATATTAAACTAAGAAAAGATACAAAGTGTCAAAGTCAGCCAGGCGATGGAGAGAAAGACGTAAACAGAGAAGCAACAGATGAGTAGCTAACTTAGGTAAATAACAGAGTGTTACAGTGAAGGTCAGGAAGTTTTGCTGAGTCTTGGAAAGCTGCCTTAGATCGAGAACAGCTTTCCAGCTCCAGTCCAACACACCTAGCTGGACTCCAGTGCCTTCTGCTGAATTTCAGTGGGATTCTTTTCTTTTCCCTTTTGGCTAAATGGTTTCAGTTAGTCCCTGTAACCTGTGTGAGAATGCCTTCCTGGGAATGATAATAGCCTGGCATCGGTATAAATATAATTACATAAAAACACTCTTTGCAGGGGCACCTGGCTGACTCAGTCAGTTGAACGTCGGACTCTTGCTTTCAGCTCAGGTCATGATCCCAGGGTCATGAGATAGAGCCCACACTGGGCTCTGCTCTGACAGCATGGAGCCTGTTGGGGAATTCTCTGTCATGTTCTGTGCTGGGTGTGGAGACTGCTTAAGATTTCCCCTTTCTCACAGGGCACCTGGATGGCTCAGTTAAGTGTCTGACTTCGGCTCAGGTCATGATCTCACAGTTTGTAAGTTCAAGCCCCACATCAGGCTCTGTGATGTCAGCACTTCAGATCCTCTGTCCCCCTATTTCTCTGTCCTTGCTTTCCCTTCTTGCATAACCTCTTTCTCTCAAAAATAAATGTAAAAAAAAAAAGATTTTCTCTCTCTCCTCCCTCTACCACTCCCCCACTTGCACATGTGGATGCATGCACCCCCATGCTATCTCTCTCAAATAAAAAATAAAAAAATAAAATTAAAAATTTGCATGTAGAAAAATTCTTTACATATATACAAATAAAAACAGAAACATAAAAACAATTGACTTTAGGAATTCAGTATTGTTGCTCTAATGTTTGTACATTAAATAAAATTATGTTAGTCACAGGATATAAAATCAATATACAGAAATTGGTTGCACTTCTATACACCAATAATGAAGCACCAGAAAGAGAAATCAAGGAATTGATCCCATTTACAATTACACCTAAAACTAAAATACCTAGGAATAAACCTAACCAAGGAGGTAAAAGATCTGTATGCTGAAAACCATTATGAAAAAAATTGAAGAAGACACAAAGAAATGGAAAAACATTCCATGTTCATGGATTGGAAAGAACAAATATCATTAAAATGTCAATACTACCCAAACCAATCTGTACATTCAATGCAATCTCTATCAAAATAACACCAGCATTCTTCACAGAGTCAGATCAAACAATTCTAAAATTTGTATGGAACCAGAAATGACCCCGAATAGCTAAAGTAATATTGAAAAAGAAAATCAAACCTGGAGGTATCACAATTCCAGACTTCAAGCTGTATTACAAAGCTTTAATCATCAAGACAGTATGGTACTGGCACAAAAACAGACATAGATCAAAGGGATAGAATAGAGAACCCAGAAATGGACCCACAGATGTATGGCCAACTAATCTTTGACAAAGCAGGAAAGAATATCGAATGGAACAAAGGCAGTCTCTTCAGCAAAAGGTGGTGGGAGAACTGGACAGCAACATACAGAAATGAAATTGGACCACATTCTTACGCCACACATAAAAATAAATTAAAAATGGATGAAAGACGTAAATGTAAGACAGAAAATCATCAAAATCCTAGAGGAGATAACAGGCAGCAACCTCTTTGACCTTGGCCAGAGCAACTTCTTACTAGACATGTCTCTGAAGGCAAGATGGAAATAAAAGCAAAAATGAACTATTGGGGCTTCATCAAGATAAAAAGCTTCTGCACAGCAAAGGAAACTATCAACAACACTAAAAAGCAATTGAGGGAATGGAAGAAGATATTTGTAAATGATATATCTGATACAGGGTTAGTATCCAATCTGTAAAAAACTTATCAAACTCAACACCCAAAAAACATATAATCCATTGAAGAAATGGGCAGAAGACATGAATAGACATTTTTCCAAAGAACACATCCAGATGGCCAACTGACACATGAAAAAATGCTCAACATGACTCATCATCAGGGAAATACAGATCAAAACCACAATGAGATACCACCTTACACCTACCAGAATGGCTAATATTAACAACTCAGGAAACAACAAATGTTGGTGAGGATGTGGAGAAAGGGGAGTCCTTTTGCACTGTTGGTGGGAATGCAAACTGGTGCAACCACTCTGGAAATGTATGGAGGTTCCTCAAAAAATTAAAACTAGAACTACCCCACGACCCAGCAATTGCACTACTAGGTATTTCTTTATCCAAAGGATACAGGAGTGCTATTTCGAAAGGGCACATACAACCCCAATGTTTAGAGCAGTGCTATCAACAATGGCCAAATTATGGTAAGAGACCAAATGTTCATCGATGGCTAAAGAAGATGTGTATACACACACACACACACACACACACACACACACACACACACACAATGGAGCATTACTGAGCAATAAAAAAGAATGAAATCTTGCCATTAGCAACTACGTGGATGGAACTGGCGGGTATTATGCCAAGTGAAATTAGCCAGAGACAGTAAAAGAAATATCTTAGTATTTCACTCATATGCGGAATTTAAGAAATACAGCAGATGAACAAAGGGGACAGGAAGGAAAAAGAAGATAAAAACAGAGAGGGAGGCAACCCATAAGAAACTCTTCAATACAGAGAACAAATTGAGGGTTGCTGGAGGGGAGGTGGGTGGGGGATGGGCTAAATAGGTGATGGGCATTAAGGAGGGCACTTGTTGGGATGAGCACTGGGTGTCATATGTAAGTGATGAGTCACTGGGTTCTACTCCTGAAACTGATACTACCCTGTATGTTAACTAACTTGAAGTTAAATAAATTACTTACTCTACAACATTTTAAAAAAAGAAACAAAACCAAGAAAGAGTAAACATGGGGTTCAGGAAACAGAGGCTCCCACCCAAGAGTGCAGTGAAAGGGAAGTCTCAGATGTCAGTCATGAAACCAGACCATGCAATGATTGAAGAGGCAGCCAAGCTTAATCGACAGCATGACTGAGGGCTGAAAAAACTGTAGGAAATTGTAAAAGCACATTATTCTTTTGTCCGTAGGAAAAAGGCAACAGCCATTTGAAATTCTAGGGAAAACAAAAATGAAGACAAGAAAGTCTTGCCCAAATATGATGAAAATAATAGGGGTATGATTTTAAGCAATTGATAATGTATAAGAAAAGAGAATCCTCTTGGTCCTGATACTAAAAACATTTCCCCCTACAAAGCTCCAAAGAACTGTTGGGAAGAAAATACAACCCTAGTAGCTATCTGGTTCAGCAGTGAGCTGTATTTACTCACTCAACAATATAAATGCTGTGTATTCACTTTTACCTTTTAAAATTAATCAATAGACAAAGCACACACCCAGCAGTAGACATAAATAAATGTTAGCAGGTTTGGTAATGCAAAAAAATTAAATAAATAAAAATTTTAAAAAACCTCTGTGCATATAGCCAGGAACATAAGCTAATAAAAACAATTGATTTGTCAGAGAAAGAAGTTTGTGGCTATCTCTTTTGAGGAATTCATTATTGTTGCTCTAATGTTGTTTTTACATTAAATAAAATGTTTTAAAACCACTGTTGAACTGCCAGAGTAAAGCCTTAAATATGTGCATACTATTTGACCCTGCAATACTGCTTCCAAGGATTGAAGAATATAATCAGAAATAATGCATGAAAATGTACGTTCTTGGGCACTCATCACAGTATTGTTGTAGTGGGGAAAAAATGGAAACCACTTAAATGCCAAACAACAGAGTATTGATTAAATAAATTATGATATATCCACATAATGGGATTCTGTACAACCATTAAAAATCATATTGTAGAAGAATGTTGGTTGTTACAGAAAAGGTTCATGATTTGCTCCTAAGAAGTAAAACCAAGCGAACAAACAAAAAACCCTACAAAATGCTTACCATTTTGGCGCCTTTTATTTTGGCGGGGTGTGGGAGAAAACCATGTATTTTTTAGGGTCAGTAAAAATATTGACACGGAAGGACAGACACTAACAAGTAACAGTGGTTGTCATTGGGCTGAGAGGAAGGGAATGAATAAAAGAAATGTTTGTATTTTTCCTTTATGATATTCCGCTTCTCTCGTGTTTTTCCACCTGGAGTATCTTATTTATAACTACGGAGGGGGAGAAAACGAGCGATCCCACCCCCCCCTTAAGAAAAACCTGCTGCCCACCGGTGTGCCTAGGGAACCACCGCCACACTTGCCACCACCTCCCACATCTTCCCTCCTCCCCCCCCCACCCCCCCACCGCGAGATTGGTGGAAGCCCGAAGCACTAACAAAAGCCGAGTTGCTGTCAGCGCAAAGCGCGCAGGTGACAGCCAGGAGAGCAGACCCGAGCTCAGATGCGAAGGCGCGCACGCTGGCGGGCGAACCCTGCAGCAGCCAGCCCGGAGTCGCCGAGCTCTCGCCCCCTCCTCCGCGCAGGCCACCGGGGACGCGCTTGGAGGCGTGCCTCGGGGGGTCAGCGGGGGCCCTGGGCCGCCACCGCGGTGCCGCGGGCACCGCTGACGCGGGGCGCCAACCGGCTGTGCTGTCAGAGGGATGGGGCTTCAAGCCAGGGAGAAGCCAAGCCACCTAGGCGGAAGCGGCAGTGCCGGAGACCCAGCCCGGCCGGGGCCGCGGAAAGCCGCCTGGGGCGCCCGCTGCCCGGGAGCCGCAGCCCGCGCGGGGCCGCGGCCAGGCGGGGGCAGGGAGGGCTGCGCCCGGAGCGGGGCGCGCGCCGGTCACGTGCCTCCGTTCGGCCGCCCGGGCCGGCCTCCCCCGCTGGCGTTCGCCCCGCCTGCCCGCCCAGGGGGCTGCCCGGCTTGTTTTAAAAAGACAAAACCCAGATATTATGGTGACCGAAGAAATATGGAAATGGGAGTTCGAGGACAGATTCGGCTCTTCACTCGTGACCATGAGCAGGTCCTCTGCTGCCTTATGCCCCAGTTTCCCGTCTGTGACATCCATGGGGACAATGCTAATATCTACCCCAGTGGGTAGCTCTGAGTCTTATTAATGAAGATAAAAACGACCTAAGAAAGGATATGTGAAACCTGCTTCCTAGGTTATGAAAGCCTAAGCCGATGTCAGTCCTTGCTCATCAGATGTATGCTTTTTAGTTCTTTAATTTCGAAAGTTGCTTGTACAAATGGCACCTCACTGCTTTCCACTTTCCGCAATTTACAATGGAAGACTCCACAGAAAAATGGTAATCGAGAGATAGGAAGGAGAGCAGATCCAAAGCAAACACACACCTTGCCAAAGTAAAGATCGATAAAATATTTGAGATTGAGGTTTCTTTTTTAATGTTTTTTAATGTTTTATTTATTTTTGAGAGAGAGATAGAGACAGCGTGAGCAGGGGCGGGTCAGAGAGAGAGGGAGTCACAAAATCAGAAGCAGGCTCCAGGCTCTGAGCTGGCTGTCAGCAGAGCCTGATGCGGGGCTTGAGCCCACCAACCGTGAGATCGTGACCTGAGCCGAAGCCGGTCGCTCAACCGACTGAGCCGCCCCCTGAGATTGAGTTTTGAATTTAGTTCTGAGTTTCCCAACAGAGAAGGTGTATGGTAGGGCTCAGTCCATTAAGCCTCCAGGCTCTGACTTCTGCTGAGGTCATGATTTCATGGTTCAAGGCTTCAAGCCCCCATTCTGGGTCTGCACTGACAGCTCAGAGCCTGGAGCCTCCCTGGGATACTATGTCTCCGTCTATCTCTGTCTCTTCTCTGTCCCTCCACCACTGGCACTCTGTCTCTGTCTCTGTCTGTCTCTCATAAAAATAAACACTAAAAAAAAGAGAGAGCTAAGGTGTGAAAGGAACCATGATCAGATATGTTGTTCTCTTTATTGGGAAAGAAGATTAATACAGAGGAAAAGATGAAGCAGGGTAAGTGTCTTCTGGGGGGAAACGGGATGTTTTCTAAATCCACATTGCTTGGGTATCAGTCCTTTATATACTACCGTCAGCTGTTTTGCTGTGTCTTTATGTCACATGTGTTTTTAGTTAGTGAATACTTTAAAAGAGTCTAACAAAAATCTTTTCCCAAGAAAAAATATACCCATTCTTTAAGTGCTTGCTTTATATTTTCCCTAGTATACTGCACTTTATTAAAAAATACATAGCCCCCGGGGCACCTGGGTGGCTCAGTGGGTTGAGCCTCCGACTTTCACGCAGGTCATGATCTCACAGTCAGTGAGTTTCGAGCCCTGTGTTGGGCTTGCTGCTGTCAGCATAGAGCCCGCTTTGGATCCTGTTCACCTCTTTGCCCCTTGCCTTCTCTTTCTCTTTCTCTCACTACTAAATTAACATTAAAAAAAATATGTAGCCATTAAAATGGAAAATGCTCATCTTCTGTCCTCCTAAGATCATCTAACCTGATGTGTTCGTATGTGAACATAATGTGTGTGGTCCGTGTATACCACACGTGGGGATCCCCTGCTCTGGCTGTCTGACGAGCTCTTTACAGGGGTGATGGCATGTCCACCCTGATGGAGATCCTAGTTATCAGTAGGGCCAGCCCCCTGGACATCACTGAGGAAAGTGAGCACCAGCAAAGGGACCACCTGCCAAAGATTACACATCTGTGGAGGGATGGGCTGAGGCTTCCTGACCCCAATTCCAGTGTCCTTGGCTCCCCCTTACTCCCTGCCTCCCCATTGTACCTTCCCCCACCAGCCTATAGGTCCCTCAGGGGGACCTGTGACCTATGACCTATGACCTAATGTGTGCTCATTTCTGATTCTGAGAGGAAATAAATGGATACAATTGGGGTGACTCCTCAGAACAACCTTGGATTCCTTCCTGGTCTCTTTCACAAGATTATGAACTCCAGGAAAGGAAGAGCCATGATTCAGGAGGCTGATGAGGAACAGTAGGTGTGAATGTGGAGTTCTCTAGACCTCATCTTAACAAGTGGTAGGGCACCTGGGTGGCTCAGTAGGTTAAGCAGTTAAGTGTCTGACTTAGGCTCAGTTCATGATCTCATGGTTCTGTGAGTTGGAGCCCCACATAGGGCTCTCCGCTGTCAATGTAGAGCCCACTTCCAATCCTCTGTCTCCTTCTTCTCTGCCCTTCCCCCGCTCACATGTGGGTGCGCTCTCTCTCTCTCTCTTTCTCTCTCTCAAAAATAAACATTAAAAAAGAAAGAAAGAAAGAAAGAAAGAAAGACCGGTAAGTGGTGAATATGCTTTGAACAAATTGCACAGGATCAAGAGAAATGGCCAGAGGAGGGGAAGAATTTCTAGGGCTCAGCATGTCTGACAGGCTGCAGCATCTGGTGGGGTAATTCGTGCCCTGAAGGAAGGCACCTTGCAGAGGAGAGAGCTCAGGGCCACCAAGTGACACTGAGCCAGCCTGAGGAAGGGAGGTTGTTTAAAGTGGGCTCCCGAGGCCCCATCCTTTCCCAATTGGTCCACCTGACGTGATGCCTACTTGTAACATGTCCTAAGCTGCTCTTGAGCTAGCAGAGTCCCACACGGGTCCCAAAGAAAGCTGTATCCAAGGACTAAAAGGTGGTAACCCAAAACCCAGACGCGTCCCCCCAGGGCCAGACAGGGATATGTCCCCTTCTTCCAGATGCTTCCCAGGACCCTTGCAAAGCAAATGAGCAGTGCTGCCTTGGCCCAGAGAGAACAACCTTCAGAGCTCATCCAGAGCTAAGCTCTAATGCAGATTCTGGATGGAAAGAATACAGAGACCCTGGAAAGTCTAGTAGTCATAATGCCAATACTCAGGGCAGATGTGGGGATTGCCTTTTTGGGTCCCCTTAGCGTCTGCCAGGTGTTGCTGTGTGGGAGACAGTGGGCTGCAGGAACAAGCCCCGGATGAAGAGGCAGGGGGCTAGAGTTCCCGCTCTGGCTCTGTGTGACACTGGGCCAATTGCTTTGCCATCCTGGGCTTCAGTTTCCTCGTCTGCACAATTATTTTTCTAATCCTTGTTCTGCCACAAGATTTAGGAAATTTAGGTTCTGAGGTCAGACAGACTTGGTTTCTAGTCAAATTCCTCCCAAAGGAACTCAGAGGTCAGTAGAGGACACAGATGCCCAAACAAAGATACACAATAGAGACTGGCATAAAAGCAAGGCAACACCATGAATGGCAGAGCAGGGTCTAGAATGCAGGATCTGGACTCTAATGCAGAGACACATTGAACAGATAATGATCGTACATGTGATGGGTGCTGTGGAGGGAAAGGAGACGATGCTCTGGGAACACAAAACAGAGCATAAGATGACAGAAGCCATGTGAAAGATTTTGGACATTCTTTAAAGAGTCCCAGGAAAGCATTTAATCCCAAGTGTAATGGTAAGAGTCTGCTGCGTGGAGACTTGGATTCGAAGGATTACATGGATGCAAGAGTAGAGCCACAGAGGCCTGCTAAGACACTCTTGCAGTGGAAATGGAATGGGTTAGGGTAGTGAGGAGATGAGGCCAATTCAGTAGAACCATCAAGACTCAATGACAGATTCAGTATGAAAAAGGGAAAAGAGAGGGCAATGTTAAGGAGGACCCTTGTGATACTGGAATGAGCAATAGAGTAAATGACGGTGCCATCTAAGATTGGGGTATGAGAGGAAGAGAGCTTTCACGGGAGAAGACCTTTAGTTCAACTTTGGCCGTGTTAGATTTTCTAGTTGTGATGGTGGCTGTTTTGATTGTTTCGGTCTGGGCAGACGAAGTTCGACCATGAAATTGAGAAAGCGGTTAAGTACCTGAGGCTCTTGGGCAGAGAGGAGTGGGCTTTGGAGTTAACCCAATATGGCAGCCGCAGTCACACTGGACAAGGAGGGGCAGCCTACGGGGCCCTACAGCAGAGTAGGAAATGGATGGATGGGGCACAGGCTCTGAATGACACCCATTGGTTTCTCTTCCCTCTTTACCACGAGCCGTGTGACCATTGCTTCATCCATCTGAGCATAAGACTCCTCATTTGTAAAATGGAAATGATGTTAGCAACCTCTCTGAATTGTCATGAGACTTACGCTTTAATACAGCTCACAGTTCGAAAGATTCTCATTTGCGATATGTGACGATATTTCAGACAAGCACCTTCTACTACATCTTTATAAGCTTGGTGCAAAGTCTAATACCAAGCCATTTCTTTTAATAAAATAAGACATCCAAAGTACTTATCTTGGTAGAAATACAGTGTCGCATATGTTTATGCATATATTCTGGAGATAGACAGCCCTGGGTTCAAACCTGGGCTTCCCCGCTTCCGACCTGTGTGACTCTGGGCAATCATTTACTGAGTTTCCTTTCCTGAAAAATCGGAAGAATAATGGAGCCAGCTTCGTGGATTGTTGCATGGATTAAATGAAATAATGATGGAAAGGACCTTGCACTTACTATGTGTTCCCAAAATGCCAATTACTACTATTATTTGTAATTCGGTGTCTGGCACACAGTCAGTATTCATTACGTTTGTTACCCTGCACCCACCCCTTCACTCCTCCGCCCTCCGCAGGTCCATCTGCGCACGCTTTATGTACACAGGCCTTACTCAGTGTCTGTTCTCAGAGGTACCAGTGCTCTCTAAGTTCTAATTCCTCCCGACACCCCCAGTTCAGCTCTCTCCACAGCAATCTATTCTTCCCCATCATTCAACAAGCATAGCAGATAATATAGGACATTGTGGTGTTGTTCTCAAGTACCAGCTCCCCTCCCTCACTGGGAATGTAAGAGACAGAGGCTCTAGGCCATATGCTCACATCATCAGCTGTGTTTCCATGACGACCAGCCCAGCATAACTAGATGTTTCAGCAGAGATGAGCTGTGACACCCAGCTCTCCACAGAATGTAGCTGACTAGCTATTATTATATTCCCTACACTGACGCTGACCTAAGGGCTGAAGCAGGCTAGATATGGCTCTGAGGGGTGGGGAAGTTTTTGTTTGTACATGTAAGAGACTGAATTTGGGAATGCATTTGGCCGTCCACTGCTGCAGTAACTGCTTTGGCTGTAATATCTTAAAAGAAATCTAAAAAAAATCTGTTGTAAATACCACAACAAAGGAAGGTACCCTATTACTATGTAAACAAAATGAAAACACAGACCTAATACTTCCTAGGAGGGTCACAGCAGACTTCTTTTTTCTTTTAGAACACTTCATTTTAACACAGTCTTTGGTATTCTCTCTATTTTAAAAAAGGGAAACAAAACATGGTATAAATGTGTTATTTAAGGTGCTTTTGACTTCAAGTAGCAGGAAACCTAACTAAATTAGATTAAATAATTAGGACATTTGTTACCCAATGCTCCAGGAAATCTAAAAGTATGCCATTCCGGGGCTGGTTAATTTAGTGGCATAGGGACATCACCAAGATCCAAGTGCTTTCCATCTTTCTGCTCGCCTTTCCTTAGCATGTCTGCAATATCTGTCCTTGTGGTTAAGAGATGAGCAAAGAATTTCCAGATGTCACAAGCAGACCTTTCATCTCCGAAAGAGAAGAGGAGCATCGGTCCATCCTGTTTCGGTTGTGAGGAGAACCTCTCTCAACCCTTCCCCAGCAGACTTCCTATCAGGTCCCCTTCATCATGGATTCAGGGTCCAGGATTTGGATTTTATCCTGAGAGAAATGGTGAACCATGAAAGGACTTTCAACCAGCTGATGGAGTCATAGATTTCTGTTTCAATTAGACAGTTATATGAAGGATGGAATCCAGGGAGGGAAAGATGAAAAGTAGAGAAACCTGTTAACAAACTCTTTCAAGGTCCATATAAGAGACACTGAAGTCTGAACTAAGTCAGTGGTGCTAGAAATCGGGGTGGGAGTTAGGAAGGTAGATGGAAGGCAGTGGAGATGTTCAATTGTCAATGACATCAGACATGAAGATGGATTGGGTAGAATATTTCTTAGATTTCTTATTTTTGTGTCTGAGTACAAGAGTCTTAACACTAACTGAGCTCAAGAACATCACAGGAGCAAATTTGAGGGAACTGATGATTAGCTCAATTGTATAAATATTGAATCGGGGGACCCGGTCTATCCTGGGAGTAGGGCAATAAAGAGGTTGGAAGCTCAGAAAAGAGGGAGCTGGGAGTTGTCAGCGTGTAATGGACTGGTGAGGAGTGGGTGAGATCACCGAGGATCCTAATAGTATTAGATCCTACAGAGGAGTGAGGAAGATCCACTTTCACAACTGGTTGGGAATTATTCAGATGAGACCATAAACTCAGCAGAGGCAAACTCTTTCCAGAAGACTGACTTTGGAGGGGAGCAGAGAGATAACTCAGCAACTGAGAGGGGGTGCAGGAGGGTTTTGTGTACGTGGAATGAGGCTTGAGCATGTTTGAAGGCTGAAGGGAGGAACCTAGAGCCAGGGAGATGCTACAGTTACCTTGCTTGACCCAGATATGGGACAATTTTGGAGCAACACTCCAACAGCTACAGTTGTCTCTTCCCCCAGCCCCATTCCAGAGGGTCCCTTGGGTTGGCTCTGCAACAGGGGGCTGCCAGGTGTCCCTCCGCTTCTGCTCCTTCAAGGACATTCATCGACGCACCCTTATTGTTCTTGGAAGATACAAGGGAATGATCATGGTCCTCACTTAGTACCGGCCTATTGGGAATTATGCAAAATACTGGCTGCCTCTCAGATCACCTTATTAGTGCCTCGGGGTGGTAATTTCATGGAAATAACTCTGAGGCAGAGTTGAGCTGCCTAGCGGGGAGCCTTTTACACTAGGCATCTGTCTTCTATATCCTTTCTGCCTCTTTTGGGGCCAGCCCAACTGTCCTCAGGCCAGACTCTCAGAGTCTGCACCTCCAGCCTCCCTGCTTCCTTCAGATGCAGAGTGTGTTTGCCCTGGCCTGTCACTCACTGTCCATCCCTTGGTGGCACAACTTGAACTACTAGCAAAGAGTATGGGACACATCTTTGGAGGGTGAGGGATGTGTAACCTGGAGGAGACTCAGGAAAAGCTGTCAACAGTACACAGACCCCATCAGAGCCTGGGACAAAACTGTTACCTTCACAGCCACAGTGGGACATATATTGAAGTATTGACTTCTCTATAGAAACTATTTGCCTCATCTCGGGAGTTTACCCCCAAAAGCCATATTACTACTACATAATCCTATTTCTCATCCCCATCATTGGCTAAGTGGTCCAGGGTGGACATTGGGCCCAAGAACTTTACACATAATCTTTCCCATAGCAGAATCCCAGTGCCTGCCTCTCTAACGCATACTAGGCACTTGGTAAATATTTCTTGAATTCATTTTTTATGTTTGCAGTCACCATATGCTGTTTGCTTTACCAAGAAGGCTCTTTCTCCATCTTCACCAATTAGCTAATGCCTACTCATCCTTTCAAGCTCACCCAAAACATCATCAACCCTGTGACACCCTCCCTGCTTCTCCAGCTCCAGGCTCTTCTGGAATAATCAGAGCTTATATCTGAAGTATAACTCTGCACTCTGTATTGCAAATATTTTCTTTTTCCTCTGTTACGTTGGCTTCTTTAGATAGATAGATATCCTAATGCGTTTGAGATTTATGCTTTTTGTAGGATATATCAGTACATTGTTCCTTTCTATTTGCAAATAATATGCATTTTATTTCTCCACTTGTCAATCGATAGACATTTATTTTGTTTCCATTTTGGCTATTGTGAATAAGGCTGCTGTGAACATTCATGTACAAGTTTTTGAGCAGATGTACGTTTCCATTTCTGTTGGAATTGCTGGGTCATATGGTAACTCTAGGTGTAATGTTTTGAAGAATTGCTAGGCTATTTTCCCAAGCTGCTCCACCATGTTACATTCCCACCAACAGTGGATGAGGATTCTATTGTCTCCACTAGAGTAATGCTGGTTTTTCTCTTCTTCATTTTAGCCATTACTGGACATGAAGTGGTATCTTCTTGTGGTTTTGATTAACGCTTGAACAACACAGGAGATAGGGACACCAGCCCCCCATGTAGTTAAAAATCTGCATGTAACTTTTGACTCTCCAAAAACTTAGCTACTAATAGCCTACTGTTGACCAAAAGCATTACTGATAACATAGACAATTAACACATATTTTATATGCTATATGATCACATACTGTATTCTTAGAATAAAGTAAGCTGGAGGGAAAAAATGCTATTAAGAACATCATAAGGAAGAGAAAATACACTTACAGTACTAGACCGTATGTATCCCCCAAAAATCCATGTTTAACTGGATCTGCACAGTTCAAATCTGTGTTGTTCAAAGGTCAACTGTATTTCTCTAACGATCAGTGGTGTTGAGCATTTTTTCGTGTGCTTAAGGGCCATTTAGTATATCTTTTTGGTGAAATGTTTATTCAAGTCTATATCCTTTTTAAAAAATTTTTTAAATGTTTATTTATTTTTGAGAGAGATAAATCACGAGCAGGAGAAGGACAGAGAGAGCGGGAGACACAGAATCTGAAGCAGGCTCCAGGCCCTAAGCTGCCAGCACAGAGCCTGCTGCGGGGCTCAAACTCAGATCATGACCTGAACCAAAGTCGGACACTAACCCAACTGTGCCACCCAGGTGCCTCTCAAGTCAATTGCCCGTTTGGTTTTTTTTTTAAATTTTTTTAAATGTTTTATTTATTTCTAGGAGAGAGAGAGAGAGACAGCGTGAGCAGGGGAGGGTCAGAGAGAGAGGGAGTCACAGACTGAAACAGGCTCCAGGCTCTGAGCTGGCAGTCAGCACAGAGCCCGACGCGGGGCTCGAACCCATGAACCGTGAGATCATGACCCAAGTGAAAGTCTGAAGCTTAACCGACTAAGCCACCCAGGCGCCCCTTATTGCCCGTTTTTAAATTGGGTTATTTGTCTTTTAATCATTAAACTGTAAGAGTTCTTTACATAATTTGAATACAAGTAAGATGTATAATTTGCATATATTTTCTCCCATTATGTGGGATGCCTTTTTAGAAACACTCTTGATGGTGTCCTTTGAAGCACGAAATTTTAAATTTTGATGAAGTCCCATTTATTTATTTTTGCTTTACTTTTAAAAAATTTTCTAAAGTTTTTAAAAAGTTTTTTAATGTTTTATTTATTTCTGAGAAAGAGAGACACAGCATTAGCAGGAGAGGGTCAGAGAGAGAGGGTGATACAGAATCTGAAGCAGGCTCTGAGCTGGCTGTCAGCACAGAGACCGACGCAGGGCTTGAACCCACGAACCATGAGATCATGACCTGAGCCGAAGTCGGACGCTTAACTGACTGAGCCACCCAGGCACCCCTACAGTTTATTTTGAGAGAGAGAGAGAGAGAGAGAGCAAGGGCACTCACATGAGTGGGGGAGAGGCAGAGAGAAAGGGAGAGAGAATCTTATGCAGCCTCTGCACAGTCAGCACAAAGCCTGACACAGGGCTCCAACTCACAAACTGTGAGATCATGACCTGAAATGAAATCAAGACTTGGACACTTAACCGACTGAGCCACCTAGGCACCCTGGTTTCTTTTGCTTTTGGTGTTGTACCTAAGAAGGCTTTACCTTACCCAAGGTCATGATTTACTCCTAGGAGTTTTATAGTGTTAGCTCCTGCATTTGGGTCTATCATCCATTTGGATTAAAAAGGTTTAATCTTAAATTAGGTATAAATTATATTTCCTCCACTCCTCCATCCCAGGCTTAGGTTGGGACCCTGATTGTTTAGAGTGGAAGCAGGGGGTGAAATACAGCATGAAGACACCTCTTCTCCTTAATAAGGAGAAGGGCTCCCCCTTATTGATGTCTTCTTTCAAAATGAGAGAGCTCTATTAGTGTGACATACCCCTTTATTTACTCTGTGGACAGAAAGTAGAGTGACTATCTGACTCATAAATTTGAAAATAGTCTGGATATGTTTGATTCAAGGATTTGGTTTTTCCCCCTTATTTTTCTTGGGTGAAAGCATGCCAGCAGGAAGCAAAAGTTATCTTCTGTTCCTCCTTGTTGTAAGTCTTACCTGGGCAGGACCCTATGTCTGCAGGGCTGCTGTGGTCCAGCACTGCCTCCCCTGGACAGCGAGTGTGCATAATTTTGGATTTGAGCTAGTTGACTTGTTTGGTTCTTACTGAAAGCTACATGCTTCAACTTAGCCTTGATTGTGAAAGAGATCGTATTTTGGTTACCATCTACCTAACTTATTCTTTGTCTAATTCTCAATTTGTTTAGAATCCAGACAGTGAGAGGGGTACTCTTACTGGGCACGTCAGAGACTAATAACCATTTTCCTACTTTAAGCTTCTAGTTTTTGGAAGCGGGCAAGAAGAAAAGGGACACATGTCTTAATTTGACTGTCTCTGGTAACAGTTTTCCCTCTGTTGCTTGCTGTTGCTTCTCTGGCTGATAGTTACTAGCCAAGGATGACCTCTGTCAGATTTCCAAACATAGGCTCTCTCATGGAGAACGTGTGGGAATTTTCTGGAAGGGAATGGCAGAAACCTCCCTATGACAGAGCCGTCTGACAGATCTGTCAGACTCCAGGCAGGAAACAGATGCCGCCTTCAAAAATGTGACTGGAAATATTCTGTGAAAGGACTGTTGGCAAAAGAGTGGACAGGTTGAGGGAAGCGACCAAGACTGCTGAAGTAGCAGGGTGGTCGTGGGAAAGGCTTCCAGAAGGCAGGCCAGATGGGGACGGGGAAGGAATTGTTAACCATGAGAGAGCGGACACCTAAGGCTGTGGCCATAGGAAGACAAGTGAGGCTATTGTGCAACTGAGGCCCGGCATGGAGGGTAGTGTGTATCTGTCTTTCCTCCCAGCCTCTGATCTCTTGCTGGTGTCTCCTATCACCCAGACCCACTTGGAAGCCAGAGGGCAAGGCAGAGTGATGACGAGGTCCACAGAAGACAGTCTTCTGCACAGAGCAGGGTAGGAAGGATGGAGAATGCAGCTGGAGGGACAAGTGGGTAAAAAAGCCAGCACACCCATGTGGGTGACGGAGCTCTGCTCTTCCATCCCCTCTCAGCGAACATTGTCAGGGTGACAGCCAGCAGCACCGCAGCCAACGTTATTTGTGTCTGGTGTACATTCTGATGAAACAGCATCCATGCCACCCAGCTATTAAATACTTATTTTTAAAAATATTTTTATTTATTTTTGAGAAGGAGAGAGAGACAGAATCTGAAGCAGGCTCCAGACTCTGAGCTGTTACCCCAGAGCCCTATGCAGGGCTCGAACTTGTGAACCACGAGATCATGACCTGAGTCGGAGTCAGTCGCTTAACCAACTGAGCCACCCAGGCGCCCTTTAGCTACTTATTTTGAATAGCAACCCTGAGCACACTGTAGAGCTTCTTAACGGTGGGTTCACCAGCCTGGCAGGGAGCCTCTTAGATAGAACAACAGTGCGGGGGCTCAAACTTCCCTGCCATCTGTGGTGTTCACTTGACCTTCAGGGCACTCGAAAACTATCAGCTCTGCGCAGTGAGAGTGCAGGCTATCCCAGTGTCCCCCCTCCTCTCTCTGGCCTGCAACCCTCTCCAGTTTTCTTCTCTCCTCTCAGTTAGACACTGCACCTAGTTCATTCGTCGGCTGCCCAAGCAGATGTCCAACCGAGGAACAGAATTCTGGTCTCCTCTCCTTGCAATTCTAATTTCCACCAATGACCCCATCCATGCCCCACAACTAGCCGTCAGATAGAGAAGAAAAAATCCACTCACCAGGAATAAATGCTGTTGACTCCACAGAACCAACTACCCTCAAGAAATCTCCCCTGTCTAAGGGGCGCCTGGGTGGCTTAGTTGGTTAAGCTTCCGACTTTCGCTTAGGTCATGATCTTGCGGTTCGTGGGTTCGGGCCCCGCGTCGGGCTCTGTGCTGACTGCCAGCTCAGAGCCTGGAGCCTGTTTCAGTCTGTGACTCCCTCTCTCTCTGACCCTCCCCTGCTCACGCTGTCTCTCTCTCTGTCTCCTAGAAATAAATAAAACATTAAAAAAAAAAAGAAAGAAAGAAATCTCCCCTGTCTTCCCTACTCTGTATTTTAATATATTTTGGAAACGGAGGCATAGTAGTGGAGGGCTGATAGGTGGTGGCAGAACAAATTCTGTACCTATTTGTAAGCCCATGAGAAGATTGAAAGATGTGGGGGTACACCCCCAAATATAGGCTATTCTCTTTAGAAGGTGAGGTATTTAGTTTTGTTTTTTTCCTTTGGCCGTGGGCTTTAGTGGGACCATGGGGCAGTAGGAAAAGAGCCACCAGTAGCCTGTTAAAAAAATAATTCCTGCTCTTGGCCAAAACAAAAAAAAATTAATACCATAAATATAGATGTAATATAGAAAGTATAAAGCTCCCATAAACCTGCTTTTCTGAGAAAAAACAAAACAAAACAGTTTGATCCATATTCTTCTAGACTTTTTTGCAATGCAGATTAACTTGATTAATTTTAACAGGGGGATCTCATAGGGTACATACTATTTTGTAACTTCCTTTTTTTCACTCAACAGGACATTCTACATCCAAAAGTTTTCTCACTGTCAGAGTATAGAGTTAAAAATAGTGAAAGGGAGAAAAACAGAATGCAGTGTTGAATTAGAAATTGTGGTATTGGGGCGCCTGGGTGGCTCAGTCAGTTAAACGTCTGACTTCCGCTCAGGTTATGATCTCACAGTTCATGAGTTCGAGTCCTGCATCGGGCTCTCTTCTGTCTGCTGAGAGCCCGTCCAATCCTCTGTTCCCCTCTCTCTCTGCCCGTCCCCCATAAATATACATACAAATGTCTGTATGTGAGCATCACTCACGCACACACACACACATGCACACACTCACACACAGATATACATAGATATATTCCCTAGCTGCTCATTCTTAGGGTCTGGAAGCAGCAATATCTCAAACAAATGAGCAGACCTAGTACTCAGTTCTGGGGTTCTAAAAACCATTCTCCATCACATGGAAGAAGAGCCTGGAGAAATGGTTGATTCCAGGATTCAGTCAGGGAAAGCACAAGATGAACCTGAAACATCGTTTTGTACCAGATAGTAAGGAAATGGTCAGAAAACAATGGGGACATACCAAAAAGACATGGGAACAAGCTTGAGAGGACCCCCACTAGCCCACTGGCCAAGTCTAGAATAATTTGCACATCAAAATAAAGAATGAGGGAGTACAACCCACTATATAAAGTAGGAAACAATGAGTGCATACTGACATAAATAAAGGAGTAAACTGAAAGCTTAAAGAACAGAATATTTGTGTGGTTTTAAAACATGTCTCCACAAAAATACCCATTAGCTACAAAAAGGGGAACTGTTGCTCAATGGATATAGTTTCAGTTTTACAAGATGAAAGAGTTCTAGAGATCAACTGCACAACAATGTGCATATAGTTAACATTACTGTACACTTAAAAATGGTTAAGACAGTAAATTTTATGTTAAGCTTTTTTTTTTTGGTTTGTTTTTAACCACAATAAATAATACTAGTTACAAGAGGAAAGAGTCATTTTTCAGTGAAGAGGCCTGGATGACACCACCTTAACCAAGTGATCAAAGTGAACATCATTAGTGAGAGGACAAATTAAAACCACGTATATAATAGAATGCAGTGAGAACACATCATTCCTGTGATATATCTGCTGAAGATGCATAACCTGAAAATCAGGCAAACCTGAACTGAAGGACCATCTACAAAATAGCTGGACTATAGTCTTCAAATGTGTCAAGGTCGTGAATGTCACAGAAAGACTAAAGAACTGTGTCAGATGAAAGGAGAATAAAGAGACCCAACCGCTAAATGCAACACGTGATTCTACACTGGCACGCCTTTCCGTGAAGGATCTCATTGGGATAATTGGTGAAACTTACAAGGGGTCTGAAGATTGGATGGCTGTCATGTGTCAACACTGAGTTCCTGGTTTTGATGGCTATCCTGTGGCTTAGTAGGAGAATATCTTTGTTTTGTTTTTTTTTTTAATGTTTTATTGATTTTTGAGAGGAGACAGCATGAGCAGCAGAGGGTCAGAGAGAGAGAGGGAGACACAGAATCTGAAACAGGCTCCGGGCTCTGAGCTAGCTGTCAGCACAGAGCCCGACACAGGGCTCGAACCCACGAACCATGAGATCATGACCTGAGCCGAAGTTGGACGCTTCACCGACTGAGCCACCCAGGCGTCCCAGAGAATATCTTTGTTTTTAGGAAATACACACTAAAGTACTCAGTAGTGATGGACCATCCTGTTGGTGACTTACTCTCAAATAGTTCAGGGGGATAGAAGTTATTCCACATATACATTAAAATTCATCAGTTTTCAAAATACCTCGGTAGGTATTATACCTGCAACTTTTCTGTAGGTTTGAGATTGTTTTTAAAAATTAATATTCTTCTGGGGTACCTGGGTGCTCAGTCGGTGAAGTGTTCAACTTCGTCTCAGGTCATGATCTCACAGTTTGTGAGTTTGAGCCCTACATCAGGCTCTGTGCTGACAGCTCAGAGCTTGGAGCCTGCTTCAGATTCTGTGTTTCCCTCTGTCTCTGTCCTTCCCCCACTCGCACTCTGTGTGTGTGTCTCTCTCTCAAAAATAAATAAACATTAAAAACAACTTTTTAATTACTATTCCTCTGTCAGAAGAGAAGAGTGTGCCATTTCAATGCTGACTCGAATCTGCCTATGGGCAGGCACTGTCGATATAAAGCTTCTCTGTAGCTTCTCCACAGGCAGACAGTTGGCTCATTCATTGGTGGATCTGCCTTCCAGAGCATCTAGTGCCCCTCAATTCCACAGGGTACTTTCTCAGGGACTGCAGGGAAAGCTGATTTGCTCCTTGCCAGGGTCCCCTTCTACAAATGCGTTGCGCCTTAGTTTGGGTTCTCCCTATTGTAGAGCCTGAGACAAAAGCTAGGGTGCAGGTAGTCTCTCTAGGAGACAATTCCTAGAAGCAGGAGTAAGGAAGCCAAGAAAAACAAGTCAAGAGAAGAAGGAAAAGCCCTGTACGGGTGCATTATTGAGATTGTCACTGTGGACAGTGGGGGCTAGAGAAGGTACAGCATGCCTCCTTGAACTGTCTGTCTGGAGCTCTTATTTTCTGTTTGCTTCCCTTTTGGTTGAAAGGGAAGCAACTTCCCCCCACAAAATACACTTTCACATGTACATGAATAGGCAGCTTTCACAATCCCAGAGAGTCTCTAGCACAAAAAGAAAAGATGCAAGTCGCACGCTCGGCGTACGATGCTCCCAGGACAGGCAAGGTTGAGCTGTGGCTGAAATCAGAGGTGGGATGAGGAGATGGGTGTGAGGCACCCCAGGGACCTGCTGGAGCAGCTTTATCTTCCACCACTTCCTTAAGACAATCTCCCCGGCTGCTTTCCCTCGTTCCGATTGTATCATCAAAGATGGACTTGCTGTTTTTATAGGTCTTGTTGTTTGTGTTGGCTGATTTCTGAGTAAAGAAGATAAAAAAGACCTTGATTTTGCTATCTTGTAACCACAAGTCCTCTAATTGATGACTAATATAAGACCTACTTGTCATTTACTCAATACTTGCACCACTGTGAGCGATCCCCAAGCACCGTCCCAGGCCCTCCCAGTTATCTCATTTCTCAGGATTTCTTGGCAATCTGTCAGGATTGCTGGTTAGTGAAATAGGATTTACTCATCCTAGGCAAACCGCAGGTTGCCTTACATCCAAGAAGGAATAAAGTTTAAGGCTCCACAATTTTCACAGAAGCATGTCAGCTTTGGTCTTATACTGAAAGTCTATGGAAATCCCTTTAGTCATCAAATGAATGCCACAAGCCCTTACCAAGAAACAAAACTTAGAAACGAGTACATGCTACCTTCTTCCAGGAAGCACAACTGAAGTGAAAAAGTCTGGTTAAGAGGGGTGCCTGGGTGGCTCAGCCGGCTAAGCATCCAACTCTTGATATAGAAATCAAATTAGGGTATGTAAGATGGGATCTCAAGATCTCAATTGCTGACCCAGGGGAAATACGTGTGATCATGATTACACGGTTCATGAGTTTGAACCCCACATTGGAGCATGGTTTGAGCCCCTGCAGCATGGAGCCTGCTTTGGCTTCTCTGTCTCCATCTCTCTTTGCCCCTGCCCCGCTTGCTCTCTACGTCTCTCTCAATATAAGTAAAAATAAAAGAAAAAAATCCACTTAAGAGAGAGACTGAGACATGAACGTGCAGAAAAGATCAAATCTTCTCTTTGCACATTCTCCTTTGTACCATTTTACACTATCACAATTAAAAAATTGTGGAATCAGCCGTCTGATGTCTAGCCCTCCTCCGCTCTACAGTAAGCTCTGTGGAAGTGGAGATGAGATGTGTTATCATTTAAAGCTGCTTGCCCGGCACCTGATAAATACTTTGACTCCAAAATACATTGAAGGAATATATGCTTTCACTTGCAAGTGACCGAATTCCCAACTGAAATTTGCTTTAAACTAAGCTTAAGAGGTAGGGTAGGTTCCCAGATTCACACAGCAACTCAAAAATGTCATAATCCTGGTTCTTTCCAGCTCTCTCTTTATGTCATCTTTGATGTTGATCTCATCCCTCAAGCTGCAAGATGACGTAAGCATTCCGGGTATCAGGAAGGAAGAAGAGAGAACATCTCTCTACCTCTCTTTCTTGGAAACAAAGAAACTTTCCCCAGAATCCTCCAGCAGATTTCTCAGCTCTCCTTGGCCAGAATTAGGGCATAAGCATATCCTTAGACTGATCATGGCCAAGGGGATAAGATTGCCTTTAGAGCAGCCAGTCAGCCTATCCCTTGGAGCTGGGGGCAAAGTCTACATTCCCTGAGGTGCATGGCTAATTGAGGGAGGAGAGGATAGAAGAAAAAAAATCATGATTCTATTAAAATGGAAGCTGGGGGCAACAAAGTGTCCACTGTGGGTTCGCACAGGGGACAACTCTCTGGGCAGCACACTGCAATCCAAATACGCTAGCCTGGGCCAGACAACCATCTCTGACGTCAGGCTGCCCTTGCTTCCTCCCCTTCTGAGGTGGACTCCTCCCCTGAAACATTTTTTTTGTTGTTGTTACTCACCTCCCCACTGAGTTCTGAAATCAGCCCCTCGGGCACAGCTGGTGTTTCCCTTGATGTTTTTGCTACACTGCCACGTTAAGGCACTGTTTTTGTTCTTGCTCACCATCCTTTATCTATATGAATCTGCGACAGCTTTTTCCTTGAATTACAAGTTTGTATCTGTGGACAAATGCCCTGTCGCCCAACAAGGACATTACACAATCCGTAATCATTCTTTCTTGCAGCAGTGAGGCTTAGAGCTCTGTGTCCTGCTCAGTAACCATAATGATCTCATCTCGGGCTCTTGGTGCCATTATCTTTCTCCTATTTCTCATACTGTATCTGAGATCTGGTGCTAGTGGTGGTTGTTCTTTATGTAATAAGTTGATTCCGGAAAAGACTCGAGCCCAGGATTTCTGAGCTCTTTGAAGAGACCAGCTGAAACTGTTCGGCATATTTCCCCTGGGTCAGCGGTTGAGACCCTAGCTTACATACCCTAATTTGATTTCTAAAGCCCACTGACAAGACATCGGAAATGCATTCAAGTCAGATTCTTGTGAGTGTCTTTCGAGGACCATAAAGCCAAAATACACCCTTGTGGGCATGCAGGGGATACTTCCAGAAGGGGACGGATATTACCATTGTTAATCATCCTGACAAGAGTTCAGTCCTCTGGCTGGAAATAATTTCTGGTGAGCCAATCCACAGACCGGGGTAAGGGAACAACTTCCTTCTCTCCCTGGGGTCCAGGGCCAGCTTGTCTCTGTCCTGGAGGGCTCCTGGCGCCGCAGGGACTGCTATGCCCTGAGGCTGGACCCGGAACAGCGACGGTGATGGATCACAGGAGATCCTGAGGAAGGATCTGAGTCTGTGCTCTTGTAGGAAGCTATCATCTTTTGTCATTCTTCCCTCTCTTTATTCTGGAATCATCATTAGTCACTTCTTTTAGTATTATGGGCTGGTCCCTGCTGGCCTATGGGGCACTGAAGTGAAGGTCTTGTCTTGGGCTTGCACTTGGGCCAGAGGAGCCAAGAGGAGAGCAGTGCCTTGCGTGATACCCAAATACTGTCAGTAGTAGTTGCCAGCAGGGGAATGGCTGAGCCTGGTGAGCAGAGATCTCGGGGACCATTAGAGCAGAGACAGCAGCGTGGCTGTGTGGAGAGAAGGCCAGAGCGTTCTCCCTCGCTTCTTCCTTCCCTCCTTTTTCTTGCTTCTTCCCTTTTTTTCAGCCTTTTTTCCTTCCTCTGCCCTGCCCTCCTCTCTTCTGTTCTCCTCTCCTTTCCAGTCGTCTTCCTCTTCCTTCCTTCCTTTCCTTCTTTTTTAATAGGCAATATATTCACATGGTCCTAAATGAAAAGCATACAAAGTATGTAACACAGATATTCACTCAACCAATCCCCTCCTCACCCTTGTTACTAGTTTCTTCTGGATTTTTCCAGAAATATCCTATGACTACAAAAGCAAATATAAAATATAAAATAATACATGTATTCTTTTTTACTCTATTCTATATGAATGGTAGCATACTCTACTCACTATTCTGTGCCATTTTTGTTCTTTATAAACAAAATAAAAAATAATAAAACATTTTTAATGTTTATTTATTATTTTTGAGAAACAGAGAGACAGAGCATGAGCAGGGGAGGGGCAGAGAGAGAGGGAGGGAGATAGAGAATCTGAACCAGGCTCCAGGCTTTGAGCTGTCTGCACAGAGCCCATCGTGGGGCTTGAACTCACAAGCCATGAGATCATGACCTGAGCCAAAGTCAGACGCTTAACTGAACCAACCAGGCACCCCATGCCATTTTTAAAAAAAAAAGTTTGTTTGTTTGTTTGTTTGTTTGTTTGTTTTGAGAGATAGAGAGCCAGCAGGGGAAGGGCAAAGATAAAGAGAAGGAGACTGGAGAATTTCAAGCAGGCTCCACACTGTCAGCACAGAGTCCGACATAGGGCTTGAACCCACAAACTGAGATCATGACCTGAGCTTCACAAGACTCAGATGCTTATCAACTGAACTATCCAGGCACCTGTACCGTATTTATTTATCTAACAACGTATCTTGGAGATTCCTGCATAGCAGTATGTAAAGAGCTTGCTCATTTACATTTACATTTATTGCTCAATAAATGATTATTTACTCTTACAAGGCCCCTTGTGACAGAGACTACCAGGTCTCCTTTCAAATCCATCCTCCCCTTCTTTCACAGCAAGCTAGGCAAATGGCCACCCATTTTCTAGCTAGTGTGCAGCTAGGTGTGGTCTCATGACGAAGTGATCAGCAATGGACTGTGAGTGGAAGTGAAGGCTGGAGCTTTGCCTCATTTGTTAAAACAAAAAATCGTTTGCTCTGGACTTCTACTCTATCCCTTTCTCACAAACTGAAACATGCATAGGGCACACACAGTCTGTCTTTGACCATTCAGGTGAAGATAATGGCATTGAGGATGGCAAACCAGTAAGATGGAAGGAACTGGGGCCCTTGATGACTCTGTGGATCACAAGAGTTCTGCCTCCCTGGCTTGCTTACCTTGGGGTTCTTCTGTGAAGAGAGATAAACTTCTATTTTCTTTGAATCCTTGTATCTCGGATTCCTTAGCCTTTAACATCCACCCAATATTTTTCTGGAAGTAGGCACTGTTTGGGAGTGTCATCCTCAGTGTCAAAGCCAAATGATTTATTTATATATATTCTGCCTTTTCTTTTTTGTTGTTGTTGTTTTTGTTTGTTTTAATTTTTTTAAATGTTTATTTATTTTTGAGAGAGAGAGAGAGAGAGGCAGACTGCAAGTGTGGGAAGGGCAGGGAGAGAGAGGGAAACACAGAATCTGGAAGCAGGCTCCAGGCTTTGAGGTGTCAGCACAGAGCCCAACACGGGGCTTGAACCCATGACCTGTGAGATCATGACCTGAGCCAAAGGCAGTCGTTTAACCAACTGAGCCACCCAGGCGCCTCTATTCTGCCTTTTCAAATAAGGATTTGAGAGAGCTCAACAAGGGCCTGCCACAGAGTAAACAATCCCTTCCCCCTTCCTTTTGCAATATTTACTGAGCACATATGATGTAGCAAGCATGTGGCTGAGTGCTAGGGAGACACTGGTGACCAAAACAGACACTGTCCTTGCATTAAAGGCCTTCCAGTCTTGTGGAAGAGGTAGACACTATTCTGACAGCCGCACAAATAAATGTAAAGTTCATAAGTAATAAGTGTGGGGAAAGTGGTGATCGCTGAGATTGGACTGGCCGTCAGTGGCCAGATCACGTAAGCATGTGGAGGCTGAATGGTCTATATTGATAAGTAGCGGTTGATAAAGCCAGTCTTCCACTCAGCTTGATTCTGCCCACCCACCCCCATCCCAATACATTCATTTAACAGATATTGACTGAGCACATGTTTAGCTGATAGGCATGAGGGAGCCCTTCTGGGCTTGGTCCTTAGTGCTTGGTCCTTAGGAAACCCGTGGGCATCATGCATGTATTCCTTCGAAGAGGAATTCTCTAATTCAGATTGGGTACTTATCTGAAGATAGTAAGATGCCTGAGAAGGCATGAATTTCTGCTCACTGAGGGTGTTCAGGCAGAAGCTGGATTAGTGCCTCATAGAGAAACTAGACTCAGAATTCAGGGACGGAACACCGGGTTTGGGACCTGGATGCCAAACAATGCATTTGAAGTCTGCAAGGGATGGCAGAGCTGGAGCAGCAAACCACAGCCTCACGCAGTTGCTTCTGAACTGGCTGCCCTGGATAAGGGCTTCCCTTGCTGGGGTGTGGAGCTGCTGCCCTTTGGTGAGTCCAGGCTCCGCTCCTGCTAGTGCAGCCTGAGTGTGAGAAGGAATTTCCCAGGGTCTGCCAGAGGCTTAATGGTCCTTCCCCCTGCCTCTAGTGAGCCCCAACTCAGCCTCACCTCTCCTCAAACACCTCCAGGAAGGTGGAGGAAGGTGCTGGGTTTTCCATCAATATCACTCTCCCGAGAACAGCAAGGTGATGGAGTAGAAAGAGGACTGGACCAGAAATCAGGTCACAGCTCCATCATGTTGCAACTCACTTCCTTCAGTTTCCTAGTCTGTAAGAAAGGAAGATGGGGAGAGTCCCCCCTGAGACTCCTTTCTTCTCTAATACTCTATCGTAGGGGTTCTCGGGGCGTGGTACCCATTTAGGGAGCATCAGCATCACCTGGGCACTTGTGATACATGTGCATCGTCAAGGTGCACCCAGACTCACTAAATCAGAATCATTCTCTGAGGGTGAGGCCGAGCGGTTTGCAAACCTCTGCTCTATGGTACAGTCTTTATGGAACCCAGGGCCTCCTGAGCCTCACAGAGCACGTGGTGGCATGGGAGGGCACTGCTCAAGAAATGTGTAGGATGTGCTTTGCACAACCCCAGAGTGCCCTTCGCAGCGTGCACATTGTAGATCTGTAGAGTTATTGGCAATTTCCTGGAAGACAGCGGCGAGGTGTCCTGAAGAAGGGACACATTTTTCCAATCAGACTGGAGGTGAAGGTGCCAGAGGCTGGAATTCGGGGCTGGAAGCTGGCGGAGCCTTGGCTCAGCGGCCTTCCCTGTTCTCCAGCTTTTTGGGTGCAAACCACTGCTTCTGCTCTTACTATTTCCAAGCCTAACAGGAGAGAGTCCCGTGGAAATTTTCTCCTCTCACTGGTTTGCCTCCACAAGGCATTTGTTTGAGGTCCAGCAATTCAGAACTGGAAAGGCCCCTAGAGACTTCCTCACTCAACCTCTTCATTTTACAGATGAGGAAACTGAGGCCCAGAGAGATTAAGCCTCTTGCTTAAGATAGTTTGTAGTGGGGCGCCTGGGTGGCTCAGTTGGTGAAACATCCGACTGTTGGTTTTGGCTCAGGTCATGATTTCACAATTTAGGGGTTCAAGCCCTGCATCAGGCTCTGTGCTTACAGCATGGAGCCTTCTGGGTATTCTCTCTTTCCCCCTCTCTCTGCCTCTTCCCGACCTCCACTCACCCTCTCTCTCAAAATAAATAAATAAACTTAGAGAGAGAGAGTTTGTGGCATAGCCAGATTAAACCCAGGTCCTCCCTAGAGGTCCAGCTCTGTTATAATCTGCATTCAATGGAGCCCCAGCCCCAATTCTTTTTTTTTTTTTTTTTTAATGTTTATTATTTTCCAGAGAGAGAGACAGAGAGACAGAGAGCAAGCAGGGGAGGGGCAGAGAGAGAAGGAGACAGAGAATCCAAAGCAGGCTCCAGGCTCTGAGCTGTCAGCACACAGCCTGATGCCCAGAGCCTGACACGGGGCTCGACCTCAAAGACCGTGAGATCATGACCTGAGCCGAAGTCAGACACTTAACTGACTGAGCCACCCAGAGAGCGCAGAGACAGCAAGAGTAGGAAAGGGCAGAGAGGGGGAGACAGAAGATCCAAAGTAGGCTCTGCACTGACAGCAGAGAGTCCGATGAGGGGCTCAAACTCACAAACTGTGAGATCATGACCTGAGCCGAAGTGGGACTTTTAACCAACTGAGCCACCCAGACACCCCCTCACAACCCCAATTCTGAATGCATTTCTTCTTTCAATTCCAGCTCCCACATCTATCTCCAGCACACACACAGATACCCTCAGGCTCCTGCTATCTCCCTCTCCAAACCAGATAAGAGGACAGGAAGTGAAACTCAGTCTTTGATAAAGCCCGTGGGACTGAGGTCAAGTTTGAGGACACTCTTGAACAGTACAGGGAGTTGCATCTTAATTGGGACCAAAGCTTCCAAAGGTAAAGGGAAGCGTCTGCTGGCTTATTTTAGGCACTAGGAGCAGCTGTGGAAGGCGTGCTGGGAATGGAAAACGTCTAGATTCCCCTACCCCCACCCCCATATGGCTAAGTGAAGCCCACTCTGCCTGCCTAGGAGATTCCCAGGGCGTGTGCAGCCACCACCCACTGCTGTCCTTGCCAAATTTGGGAGGCAGCAGCTTTAATTCCTTAACTCAGCTCTGAGTCATAGGTGGCCCAAGCTTCCGAGCCCAGGCCAATGCTGCAAGGGGTGAAATAGCTAATTTATCCCTTCGGGCTCTGACCACATCATCCCTGAATTACTAAGGCCCAGAGCAGAAAATCAGAAATGCTCCAGCAGCCTCTGCAACAGAGCTCCTCCCCAGGGACAGCAGTGTTTCTCTGTGGCTCTAAGACCCACACGTGGGAAGCATTGGCCTTCCCTCCCTTGCTGAAGCATTTCTAAATTGGGGAAGGGATAGGGGAAGTCTGAGTTTGGGGCAAGGGAAGGTTGTGAGTTTGCCCCAACCAAGCAACCATCTGGGAACTTCTGGCTGTAAAGAGAGTCAATTTAGGTCACAGACCCAGCCCTTCAGGAGTCAAAGCCTCATGGAAGAATCACGCTACCACAGACTCAGGTGCCCAGAGATGGTCCCAGCCAGCACAGCATTGTAGGCTGGTATTCACCATGTCAATGAGCTCAACTGCTGTACTCAACAGTCTGCAGCCCAGGGCAGCCCTGCTTTGACCATGTGACCCTATTTCCCTTTGGCTACAGCTGACTGGGCAGGTGGAAGCAGAGAACTTGAACCCACGTGAAACCAATCCACGGGCCAGCCAATGACCTACGACGTGGAATGACACAAAAAGAGGAGTCGGGAAAACACATATTTCGTCATTTGGAAACTTAAAACAGAAACACCACGAGAATGAGGCATTTAGGAACAGGAGCAGATGTTTGAGGGTTACGATGTAGAGAGAACCAGGGGCAAGCCTGGTGAGCAGACAAAAGGTGTAAGGAAACAGGAATCAGGAGGAATCAGAAACTCTAAGTGGAGACAGAACTGAGAAAATGGAGCAGAGGTGCAGACCTGCCCAGTAACTGAGTCACGTTCATAGGCCAGTGCAGTGGTGGTCTAAGGAAGCCTTGGAGTTTAGGTCCCTTGAGCCTGTTTGGATCCAGAGCCACCTTCCAGACTTTACAGCCCAGCCACACTACAATAGGGGTCCTCTCCTTAGGGTCAATGAGAAGCTTGTATCCCTCTTCATTTCTGTCTCATACACATTAGACACACTACTTGAGATCAATGGAATGATTCTTCATTCCTGACAAGCAAAGGAACCAAGCACAGACTCATCTCAGATTTTTACTAAAGATAATGATTCAACAGTACTAATGACAATGTTGAAAGAGCAAAAGAAAATCACTCACCATGCTTCCCCACAATAGTAGTAGCTTCCAAGTATTAGATACACACTTCTGTATATCCTTGTACACGTGTGTACATGACTTTAATTATGCTGAACTAACATTTTGACTTTGGGTTTTATTGCCTTATGGGGATGTTAAGAGATATTTAGAAGTGTGAAGAAGAAATGAGGATTCAGGGAAGAGCTTTACTTTTTTAAGTTTGTTTATTTATTTTGAAAGATAGAGAAAGAGTGAGTATGAGCAGGAGAGGGACAGAGAGGGAGGGAGAGAAAGAGAGATAGATGGAGAGAGAGAGAGAGAGAGAGAGAGAGAGAGAGAGAGAGAGAGAATCTTAAGCAGGCTCCATGCTGTCAGAACAGAGCCTGATATCGTGCTCAATCTCACAAACTGTGAGATCATGACCTGAGCCAAAATCCAGAATTGGACGCTTAACTGACTGAGCCACCCAGGTGCCCCCATGTTTCTGAAGTGAGTCATTGTATAGAACTATGATGTTGAACATAGTAGTCACTAGTCACGTGTGGCTGTTTAACTTTAAATTTCCCAAAATTAAAATTGATGGGGGCTCCTGGGTGGATCAGTCAATTAAGTGTGTGACTTCAGCTCAGGTCATGATCTCACAATTCGTGAGCTTGAGCCCCACATCAGGCTCTGTGCTGACAGCTGGAGCCTGGAGCCTGCCTCAGATTCTGTGTCTCCCTCTCTCTCTGCCCCTACCTCACTCATGCTCTGTCTCTCTCTTAAAAATAAACATTAAAAAATAAATTAATTAAGGGGCACCTGAATGGCTCAGTCAGTTTAAGCCCCGACTTTGGCTCAGGTCATGATCTCACAGTTTGTGAGTTCCAGCCCCACTCAGGCTCTGTACTATCAGCTTGGAGCGTGGAGCCTGCTTTGGATTCTTTGCCTCCCTCTCACTCAGCCCCTCCCCTGCTTGTGCTCTGTCTGTCTCTCTCTCAAAAGTAAACATTTTTAAAAAATTAATTAATTAATTAAAATAAATAAATTTCCAAAAATTAAAATTGAGTAAGGGAAGAAAGTGGGGGGGGCACGTGGCTGGCTCAGTGGGTAGAACATGCGACTCTTGACCTTAGTTAGGGTCATGCATTCAAGCCCCACACTGAGTGTGGAGCCTACTTGATAGATAAATATATAGATAGGTAGATAGATAGATAGGTACACAGACCACAGACAGATAGATAGATAAAATGAATAAGGCAAAATTTAAATTCCTCGATGACTAGCCCCATTTCAAGTGCTGATCACCACACACAGTTAGTGGCTACCATATTGGACAGAACAGACCCAGAACATTTCTATCATTGCAGAAAGTTCTATTGGACATTAGTAGGAAAGAGGCTTCTCCATTATCCTCTATCACAGGAGTAGGTAAACTTTTTCTGTAAAGGGCCAGACACTAAACATGTTAGGCTTTGAAAGCTATGCAGTCTCTGTTGTGCTGCTCAACTCTGCCACCGTAGCAGGAAAGCAAGCAAAGCCAATATGTAAACAAATGACCATGGAGGTGTTTCAACAACTTTATTTACAAAGAAAAGGCAGCGGGTCACATGTGGCCCACCTGCTGCCAGTAGTACCCTCGTTCTCTCACATCACCCTGTTTGTTTCCTTTGCAGCACTTTATATTTTGTATGAACGTTCTTTATTTTTTATTGCCTTTCTCTCCACATTAGACTATAAGCCCCATGAGGGCAGAGACTATGCCCATTTGCTCATCACAGTGAATCCCGTACTGACAACACATGCTTAATTAATATTTGTTGACTGACTGACTGAATAACGGTGTTGCCATTTACTGCACTAGGGAACGCCAGAAAAGGAACTGTTTTTTAGAGAAAATGAGTTCCCTTAGGGACACGCTACTTGTATGATAATTTATTATTTTTATTTCTCTCTCTGGAGTCCCTTTCACCTTTAGCCTTCTTTAAGCCTCATTAGCCTGGAAGTCAGTGATGTTTTTCAAGAGCGGACAGAGTTTCTGCTTTTTGGACCCGCTCCCTGGGAGACTGTAATTTGACCCAGCCACAGGGGACATCTCCTAAGGCATCAGTCCCAAGCCAAAGGAGCAGGAAGAAGACTCGGGCCCTGCCCGGCCCTACTGCATGTTCACCAGTGTTGGCTCTAAGAACTTAGATTCCCCACACACCCCGCCCCCCATTCAGTTTAGACTGAGCAGAATTGGAAAGACCAAATTTGTGACCTAAGAAATATCTAAAGTAGAACTTCCAAAATTCTTTTCACATGCCCCCTTCATAGCATTTACTGTACTTCCATACCATCTGAAAACATGTTTACTTAATATTTATTTCCAACCCTTTCAAAATCTTAAAAATGTTTGTTCTGATTGGGTCACTCCTTGCTCAAAAACTCCTGGCTTCCCATCTCCCAGTTAACTGCATTTAGCCCCTGGATACTTCTCTGGCCTCATTTTACCACTCTCTCAGTTAGTCCACTGCAGCCACACCAATCTCCTCATATTCTTTGTTTTTGTTTGTTTGTTTTAATTTTTTTTTATGTTTATCTTTGAGAGAGAGCACGCAAGCAGGGGAGGGACAGAGAGAGAGGGAGACACAGAATCGGAAACAGGCTCCAGGCTCCGAGCTGTCAGCGCAGAGCCTGACACGGGGCTCAAACCCACAAACCACAAGATCATGACCTGATCCAAAGTATGATGCTTAACCGACTGAGCTACCCAGACACCCTTATTCTTTGAGTATTCTAAGCCACCTGCTGCCTCAGAGGCTTGGCTCAGTCTGCCCAGAATGCTTCATTCCTCACAAATATCTCTCAGAAAAAAACCTTTCCTGAGCACCTTGTATAAAATGGCAGCCTTTTTTGCTCTTCCAAATACTTTTTACGATCAGCTAGAAAAACTTATGCGCATGCGCACACACACACACACACACACACACACACACACACATCCTGTCAGCATATTGATTGGGATTATATAAATTTCTAGAATAATTTGGGAGAACTGACACCTTTATAATATTGCACTGTCTTCCTATTTATGCTGTATTTCTTCATTTGTGTAGGCTTAAAATTTTTTTTTAATGTTTATTTATTTTTGAGAGAGAGACAGCGTGCAAGTGGGGGAGGGGTAGAGAGAGAGACACAGAATTGTTTAGGATTTATTTTATGCTTTTCATTAAAGTTTTATGATTTTCTTGATAAAGGCTGGGCACACACCTTTCGTTAGATTTGTTTCCAGATGCATACAATGGTGTTGCTTTTGTAAAGGATATCTTTTTGAAAACCATTACATTATTTCAGAAGATATTTATTGCTGGTCTTTTTAGTATCTGTTGTACCAATTGTCATGACCCCATTTTTATTTCTAACGTTATTTGTGTTTCCTCTCCCTCTCCCTTTCCCTCTCTCTCCCTCTCTTTCTGCAGTCTTATTGGTAATTAGAGAGGTGTTAAAGACTGACTGCACGTAAAAGACATGCTTGATGTAATCAAAATTGTTGAAAAGGAGCGAAAAGGGGAATAATTAAGTATTACTTAATGTTGGTGTTTATGTGGAAGCCGTAAAATCATTTTGGGTCCCACCAGAGCTATCTGGCTCCCATACTGAGAAGCCCTGATTTGTTAAATTTCACAGCCACAATGAAATACCATTGATTTATCAGTTGTTTTGCTTCACCTTTGGACCCATCTTCAGCTCAGGAGGTGATAGCCGTCTGCTAAGCCAAGGAGAAATGGGTGTGGATGGTGTCCCTGAGGAGCGGGGGTCCCAGTGTCTGAGAAGCTGAGAAGCCTTCCTCTCACCCCATCTTGGTGCTCATGTTGCTTTTGTGAGCAGCTGTGCACACAGAGATATTCCCCAGGGTGGGGCGCTGGGGTGAAGGGCGCAGTGAGTGAGGGCCTCCCTGACTTTCCCTACCCAGGCTCTGGATGTGGGGCAGGAAACTGGGGCTTCTTAGAACTGCTGAGTTTCCTGGAAGCCCATGAGAGCTGAGGCCATCTGGCTTTCTACAGCTTACTTTCTGGTGGTGTTTGTGACCTGCAGGAGGGAGCCCCCTCTGGGGACACAAACGAACTATTTGTAAGCTCTGAGTGCTGGGGAGGTGATCATGTCAGACTGGAGAAGGAAGCTTTCGGCTCTAGCTCTTCTGGTCTCCACTGCTGTTCACCAAACCCTCATACCCCAGCCCCCGGGCAGGCTTTTAGCCTGTGCTTGTCAAATCACACTATGTCTTCTGAGAAATAGGATCATTTTGAAGGCTCCTTCTCTAAAAAACCCTTGAACTGAGGAAGGCAGGAAGCCACAGACTCCTGGGTGGGCAGAGTTCACCTGGGTTACGCTCCCCCCACCTCAGGGGAATGCAGCTGTTCTGAGTCATCAAAGAAGCCTCACAAATAACACCTTGTTACATGTTAGGATCATCAAAGAGATAGTTTCTAGCTGGCATGAGGGCACTGAAAAGAACACAGGCTTTGGGGCTTTGAGGCCCGGATTCCAGTTCTGGCTCTCCTACCGTATCTCTTAGATGGCCTCTTGCAGCTGTGAAAGCCAAATAAGATCATGGTTCTACCAGGTGATCCTTTTTTTTCTAATTTTTTTTTTTTACTTGTGTAGGTGAATTTAATGTAACGTAAAATAGTTTGAGTTTGCACACACTATGTTAAGTACGGTACTGCCAGCTGCTGCAACAAGTAAACCCCCAAATGCATAAAGACTCGAACGTAACGGAAGTCGAGCTCCCCCTCATCTGACGTTCAAGGTTGTTCGGCTGGCGGCCCCATTCCCCTCAGTGATTCAAAGACCCTTTCATTTTGTGGTTCTGCCACCTCCCAGGGCTTCACTGGGCAGAAGGAGAACAGGGTGTGGAAGACGCACACTCAAGTTTCTGAAAGCTTCAGCCCAGAAATAACACCTCATTTCTCCTCACACATCGCTGGTGAAAGCTGTACACGTGGCCACACCTGGACACAAGGATGGCTAGAAAATGGAATCCTTGCCCGGGTAGCTTCCTGACAACAACTCGGATCTGAAACGCTTGTGTACGTGCCATGCATCCAAAGGAACAAATCTAGAGAATATATGCTAACTCCACAACAGTAGTTACCTCAGAGCATAAGAGTAGAGAAGATGGAGAGACTTTCACTTTCTACTGGAAACAAGTAATATTAGCACACAGTAATTTTATAATTCAGAAAAGGGCAATTGGCATGGTTCATTGTGCATTTCTGAGCAAATACATAGTTACCTGTTGTTACTTTTACTATTACTCTTTTGTCCAGTCCTACAATTAGAAAATATCGCCCAAGAAACAAATGCCCTATTACATGTCCATCATTAGAGGCAGACAGGTTTTAAGGTGGGGGAAAGTATGGAGGGAAAACAGAGTTTTTCCCTGAAAATAATTTCTTTTAATTTTTAAAATAGTAGTCTTCAGGCACCTGGGTGGTTCAGTCGGTTAAGCGTCCGACTTCACCTCAGGTCATGATCTCTCTGTGAGTTCAAGCCTTGCGTGCTCTGTGCTGACAGCTCAGAGCCTAGAGCTTGCTTCAGATTCTGTGTGTCTCTCTCTCTGTGCCCCTCCTCCTCTCTCTCTCTCTCTCTCTCAAAAGCAAATAAACATTAAAAAAAAGTAATCTCTACACCCAATATGGGGCTCAAACTCACAATGCCAAGATCAAGAGTCACACGCTCCACTACCTGAGCCAGCCAGGTGCCCTTCCATTAAGTTTTCAAAAATATTCATACATAGGAGACTTCAAAGAGGGTAAAATTTTATTTATCTATTTATTTAAAGTATATTTATTTTTATTTTGAGAGAGAGAGAGAGAGAGACAGCATGAGTGGGGGAGGAGCAGAAAGAGAGGGAGAGAGAGATTGAATCCCAAGCAGGATCCCCACTGTCAGTGCAGAGCAAAGAGGGTAAAAATTTAGGAAGCCATGGAGTGGTAGACTCAGAAGAACCTATAGGAACTCCATATGAACTTCTCAAACACATCTAAAAACATAAATGTATTTCTCAAAAACATGAGATGCTATGTCTTAAACAACAAGATGGAAGAGCCACCCAGGGTTTTAAATTTTATTTGGGTACATTGTGCATGTAGAAAACAAGTGGTAATCTTTAGCACGAAGAGGGAAAAGAAAAAGACTGATAATCACTTCTGTATGGAAAGAAAGCAAAATGACAAATGTCAGCCTGCTCTGCAGATGGACGTTAGAGGGACAGGGAGACAGATGCAGGTGGAGTCTATGGAGAGAGAGCAGGGGGAGAAGACGAGGGGATCTGAGGAAGCTGTGGCCATTTCCAGGCCCCACAACAGGTGGCCATCTCTGAGGAAGACAAGAGGAGTCTGGTCTGGTCAGAATCATTTATTCATTCAACAAACTGTTATTGTGTGCCTACCATGAGCCAGGACTCTTCTAGGTACTAGGAGTACAGCATCGAATAAACTAAACCCTCATAGAATTGGCTTTTTATTATTATTTTTAAAAATGTTTTTACTATTTACTTTTGAGAGAAAGAGACACACATAGCATGAGCAGCGGACGGGCAGAGAGAGAGGGAGACCCAGAATCTGAAGCAGGCTCCAGGCTCCAAGCTGTCAGCACGAGCCCAAACCAGGGCTCAAACTCGAGAACCATGAGGTCACGATCTGAGCCAAAGTCTGACGCTTAACCGACCGAGGCACCCAGGCATGTTTTTTAGAGGGAGGAGACACAATAAACACATCAAGCCAAAAGTACATGACATATCAGGTGGTAGGTGTAAGTGCTTTAGGTAAAACTAACGCAGGGTGGGGGAGGCAGGAAGTGCAGAGGAGAGGAGTGGTGGAGAGAGGGGAGTGTGTATGTTATTTCATGTAACTGGTTTCACGGTCAAGGTCGACATCGCCAGTAAGGAGCCATTTGAGCCTACGCCTTGAAGAGACCCATGTGAGCCAGCATACAAAAAATTCAATAGCTATCATCATGGAGGATGCTGTTGGTTGCCCAACCAACATCCACATATTCCTCCCTGTTTCTAATAGGACCCCTCCCCTCTTGCTGTGATACAGCCATGTGACCAGGAGAAAGTTGGACTCCACCTCTGACTCCACAAATAAATCCCAATGAGTCTAAGCATTCCCGGGAAGCCAACCTTACTTACCAGTGACTGGTTCAGGAAGACAGTTAACACAGTGAACCCCCTGGTCCCTGTCACTGGTCCAGGAGAAGGCTCGTAACCTAAGCTGGCCTACACAGATTGGAAGAAGGGATTTATATTTCTATCTGGAGGAGGGTGTTTTGTTTTGTTTTGTTTTCTCTGTCGTGATGGATGTGAACAAGGAAGCATGTTGTCACAGCTGCTCAGGACACGGAGCACAGCCATCTCTAGACAATGAAGAAAGCCATTCTGCAGACAAAGCCAATACACAGAAGAGGGCAGGGCTGGGAGAACGGTAGAGAAATGGAGTCAGAGCCCTGATTATTCCACGCCTGGAGTCTACTCTACTTCAAGACTCCCATTATAGGAGATGAAGAATCTCCTCACTGTTTGTGCCAGTGCGGGTTAGGCGTTCTGTTCCTCGGTGCTTAAAGGTTCGTAACTAGGACAATAAAAATAATAGCAGCTAACATCTCTTGAGCACTACCTTGTGCCAGGCCCTCTCCTTAAATCTGTCATTTCATTTAATGTTCTCAACAATCCTATGAGGCAAATAAAACTATTATCCTTATTTGTAAAATGGGAGTGACTTTGCCCAATGTCAAACGGGTAGTAAGTAGCAGAACCAAAATCTTTCAGAGCTCATGGACTGTGCTCTTAATCACTGCAATTTTTCCATCGATATATGAGGCAGAGAAATAGAGGGAATAGTGTGGGAAGAAGCCAGAGGAAGAAGAGATGAGGATCCTCTGATAAATTTTGTAATTATATATAATCTTTTTCTCTCTGCCTGAAATACCCTATCCCCAGAATACCTTTTTCCCACTCCCACTTCTCTATTTAGGAGCTTCTGTTTGTTCTTTAAGACTTTGTCTCTGACGTCATTTCCTCCGAGAAGCCTTCCCAGATCCTATCTCTCCAAACCTCCCACCTTCCTGGATCCCACAAAAATTTCTTCAGATTTTTATTATAGCCTGGGTTATATATTATCATGTGTTTGCTTTCATAGCTCTCCTTACCCAGCTCTGAACTCCATAAGGAGGCTTACTTCTAATTAATCTTTGTGATCTTGGTGCTTAGCTCATTGTAGATAGTCAAGAAGATGGAATGAACTGGACATCCATCCATCAGTCAGCAACACCCTTTCTTGAGGACCCTGTATCTTAGTAGAGAGTATGCTGGGCCCTAAAGAAATGTCAAGCTAAAAAGATCGGGCCTTGTCCTCTTGAAGTCCATAAACAAGTCGGAGATGTATTAGTGTGAGGTTTTTTTTTAAAGTTTATTTATTTATTTGAGAGGGACAGAGACAGCACAAGTGAGGGAGGGGAGGGAGGAAAAAAGAGAGAGAGAGAGAGAAAGAGAGAGAGAGAGAGAGAGAGAGAGAGAGAGAGATTCCCAAGCAGTCCCTGCACTGCCAGCACAGAGCCTGATGTGGCCTCAAACCCACAAACCGTGAGATCGTGACCTGAGCAAAAACCAAGAGTTGGACACTTACCAGACCGAGTCATCCAAGCACCCCTGTGTTAGTGTGTTTTAAATATATATGACAGAAACCCAACTCAGAGAAACATGTGCATGGGACAGAATTTATTTGTTCTAGGCAGATTACTTTTCGCTTTAGGAATAACTAAACCTAGATCCAAGGGTTTGCAAACAATGTCATCATGAAGATTAAGTCTTTCGACATAATCTGCTCTTGGGTAGCTTCATCCTCAGGAATTCTTTTTCTATGTGAAAGCCCCTCACAACTCCAGATTTTCATCTGATCATAGCAAAAATAGAGCTTCTTATTCCAGTAGCTCCAGGAAAAGCTCCAGGGGTAACTCAGTGATTTTGTTGAATCATCTGTCCTCCTTCTGGATCAATTCAGTGACTCTGAAAAGACCTAAAGCGCATGCCTACCTCTGGATTTGGGAAGTGCGGTCAA
This sequence comes from Hyaena hyaena, assembly GCF_003009895.1. Taxonomy (NCBI): domain Eukaryota; kingdom Metazoa; phylum Chordata; class Mammalia; order Carnivora; family Hyaenidae; genus Hyaena; species Hyaena hyaena. Next base: position 977,221 of record NW_024081030.1, on the reverse strand, counting down.
CTTCATCCAAGTCATATGGACTACAATGGAGGGAAGGGGGTTCCCCAGAGGAAAATCAAGTTGCTTTCACCAAAACAGGGATAAGATGTTGGGCAGGCAAAAATCAACACAAGTCTACCATAGAAGAAACGTCCTGTATGTTAATAGTTGTATGGCAAGGCTATGAATGATACATGATTTAAAGGTTATAGTCAAAGGTTAGGTAGAAAAATGGGTCACTTCAAGGATTGCTGTCCAGGAATATCTCCTAGAAGGAAGCCTATGAACAGGGCCTTGATAGAAAGGTAGGACTATGATAGGTAAAGATGAGAAGGCTTTTCAGATACAAGGAAAGGTGTGAACCAAGGCAGGGAGGTGAGGATCCTTTGGAGATTTTTCTAGTTTGGTGAAAACCTTTGGGTACTAAGGCTGGAACTTTGGATGGGGGCTGTTTATGGGAGACAGTCTACAAGTGCACTAACTACGCAGATTTCTTCCATTTATAATCTCAAAGAAGAGTATACTAATTTTGGCAGGTACCAGGAGTAGGATTATTCTCTCCGTGTTACCAGTGGGGTACCTGAGGCCCAGTGCAAGAAGTGCCTGCTGAGAGGTCATCCCCCCCAGAGACAGATGGCACAAAAAGCCTTCTATTTAGTCCACAACAGTGCCCCCACCCAGTCACCACCCATCCACAGCAAGACCAATTCTAGGGTTGGGAATCACCAGGACAAGAGCTGTGGCTCAGCCCCAGAGCCAGCCTGAGGAGACATTTGGAGGAAACTCCGGGAACAGCTGTCTAGGTTGAGCGAAGATACCCTAACTTGTATGATGGTTAAGAGCAAGGTCTCTGGAGGCAGATAGGCTTGGTTTTGAATCTCAGTTTCATGAGTTATGATGATACCTTGAACAAATTACATAACTTCTCATGAGAAGAACTTTGTACTAACGATGTGCATCATATAATGCCTATCATGGAGATGGAATGTACAGCATAGGGAATATGGTCAATAATATTGTAGTGACATTGTACGGTGACAGTGACTACACTTATCATGGTGAACACTGGGCAATATATGGAAGTGTCAGCTCACTGTGTTATACTCTGAAGTTTATATAACATTGTATATCAACTGTATTTCAATAATAAGTCTTAAAAATTGTTTTTCATGTTTATTTTTGAGAGAGAGAGACACAGAGTGTGAGTGAGGGAAGGCAGAGAGAGACGGAGATACAGAACCCAAAAGCAGGCTCCAGGCCTTGAGGTGTCAGTACAAAGCCCGGTGTGGGGCTTGAACTCACAAGCTGTGGGATCATGACCTGAGCCAAAGTCGGACGCTTAACCAACTGAGCCACCCAGGTGCTCAGTAAGTATTCAATAGTAAGTATTAAAAGAGAACTTAGCAGTTCATAGCAGCACTCTCAACAATAGCTAAAACATGGAAAGAGCCTAAGTGTCCATCAACGGACGAATGGATCAAGAAGATGTGGTTTATCTATACCATGGAATACTACATGGCAATGAGAAACAATGAAACCTGGCCACGTGTAGCAACATGGATGGACCTTGAGGGGGTTATGCTGAGCGAAATAAGTCAGGCAGAGAAGGACAAATTTCATATGTTTGCACGTATAGGAGGATTAGGAGGAACTTAATTGAGGACCATGGGGGAGAAGAAGGGGGGAAATGGTGGGGGAAAGGGAGAGAGGCAAACCATGAGAGACTCTTGAATGCTGAGAAACAAACTGAGGACTGATGGATGTGGTGGGGGGGAGAGATGGGCATGGAGGAGGGCACTTGTGGGGATGAGCACTGGGTGTTATATGGAAATCAATTTGACAATAAACTATTTGTAAAATAAAAAATAAAAAATAAATAAAAAAGAACTTAGCACAGTGTCTGTTCTATAGAGTGGTCAATAAATGTGAAATTGAGGGCAGTACTTTAGGTCCCAGAGGCAAACTTACAGTCACATCCCAGCTAAGGAACAATTACTGTATTTCATTGATTCTGTAATGGACCTTCCCTATACCTCACCCCCTTATCTTAGGTGTCTCCGCATCAGTGCATCTTAGCATTGTAACATGATTTAATTGCCAGTGTTTCTAAGTAATCCCTGAGATAACAGCATGACGTATACTCACTGTCTAAATGGGGCAGGTCACCTAATCTTTTGGTAGTTCAGTTTCTTCAGCTGTAAAATGGGGATAATAATAGTATTCACTTGATAAGGTTGTAGTGAGGGTTAAACTGGATTTGCTTTGCAAATTTCCAGCACATTGAGGGCTTAATAAATTCTGCGTACTGCTATTGTTTATTACTCTTATGCAAATCGGATAATGGGGTTGGTGGGAGCTGCATGGGCTGAGTAGCCAGAGCTGTGCAGGGGTGAAGGCTGGCATCAGAGGGCCAGTGTTGATTCTCAGACTCGAGCTGGGGGTTTGAGGAACAGCAGGAAGACACACAAGGGGCCTCTGGAGTGCAAGGTGGATTGAGGCGTTTCGTTTGCAGATGAGGACCGGAGACCATACCAGGGTACCCACTCTGGCCACCCAGTGGGGATGGGATGGTGAGTTAAAAGGGCTGCTCTACCTGTTCTATTTAAACCCTCATGATCTCCGACTATGATAGTCACCCTTTATTAAGTCCTCTATGTCCCAAGGCACTGCAATAATTGAAGTCTTATCTTACCAAATTCTGTTATCAATCCTGTGCATTCGATGATTTTATAAGGCAATCTTATAGAAGAAGCCAAGGCTCAAAGAAGTAAATGAACATGTTTAAAGTCACGTGGCTATTAAACGCCAGAGCTGGAGTTTGAATCTGGTTATTTTGACTTTGCCCCCGGCACCCAACTCTCTGTGCCATGCTGCCTCTTGAAAGCTCTCCATCACCTCTCAGTGTATCAGAAGGCAATCTTCGTCTCTCCTCACCTCCGTCCACGCCTCCTTCCTCCTCCTACGGGTCTCCACCTTCCAGGCCCACAAATGCCAAGCTCACAAGTCATCTGTTTTGCCAAAATTCTGTTCCGATTTGATAAACCCTGGCCGAGCCAGCTCACTCAGCATGATTCAGCCAGAGAGAATAGCGAGGCTGCGTGCCCGGCGTGCCGACCGTCTGAGCTCAGGCAGGATGGGCGGCGCAGGGACCTCAGCCTGACAGATGGCTCCACTCGGCTGTCTCCCTGGGCCTGATGCCAGGGACAGCGCTCGCTCTCTGCAGGAGGACGGGCGGGAGCCGGCTCGGGTGATTCTCACATGCGTGGCTGTCTCTGTGTGTGTGGCTACGAATGGAGCCGGCATGGACAAGGGTGCGTGTGACCCAGAACACACATTTGTATGTGGCCGGTGTGTGCGTACATCTCTATCTGTGTGCATGTGGATGAATGTGTTTGTGTGTGCCTGGCTGTGTGTTTGTGTGTGTGTGCGGGGGATCTTCTGTGCATGCAGAGGGGTGTGTGTGTGTGCCTGTGTGTGTTTGAATTTTAAGTTTGCATGCGTCTTGGTACGCAAAATCATGAGCATAAAAGAGAAAGACCGTGAATCAGGGAGAGGAGGGTCTGAGGCTTTGAGAATCCAGTTCTGACTGTTCCCACCTGTGGTCCAGAACTGCGGCACATACCTCCCTCCATGTCTGCTGTCATCACAGGACCAAGGGACAGCAGGGGCAACAGCAAGCACCCCATTCCCAGCCGAAGTGTAGGCTCTGAGTTTCAGGTTTCTAAAAGCAACTTCTTGGCTACCCCTTCTCCCTAAGTAGAAGTACTTAACTTTTGTGAATCCAGGCCCCTTCTGAAAATCTGGTGACTAGAAGGAATCTTCTTTCCAGGAAGATACCCTCAAAACACATAATTTTCCATAACAATGTCACAGCACTCAGGGGGCCCTCGGAAGTCTCCTAGGGATCTCAGTTAGGAAATCAAGAATTATACCAACACTTACCCAGCTTTTGCCGAATTCTACTGTACTGAGCTTTTGTTAGATAAGTACCTAGAGGAATAAGGTGGCTGCTGTCTGTAAAGAGTGTACAGTCTAGCAAGAGAAATAGAAGAGTATGTGTAACCATAGGCCACTGTGACTAGTGCAGTAATGGCTTTGTGAAGGAACCATTAGGGCACAGGAGGAAGGACAGAATTGGTTCATGAGGAGCTTCAGGGAAAGAGCCCCTGAAGAAGTGGACACTGAAGCTGTAACCTGAAATATGAGAAGGTGTTTGTCAAACAGAGAAAATGAGGAAGGACTTTTTGGGCAGAAAGAAGTGCCTGTAAAAAGGCAGAGAGAGGCTACACTGGGGGCGAACGCATCTGGGAGAAGCAGAATGTAGGGCTGAAGAGGGAGTCTGGGGGCAGGCTGTGAAGAGCCGTGTATCTACTAAGCTAAAGGATTTGGACTTTATCCTGTAAGTGATGGAGAACAATGAGGAGTTTTTAAACAAGAGAGTGTTTTGTAAAGACCACAGTGCACCCAGCACTTACCCAGAGACCAGATAAGAGGCTGTTGCAATAGTCTGGGTGAGAGATAATGAAGGTGTGAAGAACAGGAATGTGGGAAAACCAGGGCATGGGTTTGAAGAAAAGAGATATTTAGGAGATGAACTAGATAAGAAGTAGGGCCTCCAGGAAATGTACAGGGATTAAGAAGAAAAAAGAAGGAATAGGTGAGCATGGCTTCCATATTTCCTGCTTGGGAAGAAATGTGGATATAAGTGCCATTCGCTGTGATGGAACCAAGATACAAATTAGGTTGTGGGGGGAGATAAGGAGTTCTGTCTGGGACACACTGGGAGACGTCCAACTAGAGATGTTCATTAGGCAAGTGGCTATTTGGGACCGGAGTACTGGGGGGAGAGATTTGGAAATATAAATTTGTGAATTGTAAGCAGGTGAATGAGAAAACTCAAGTCACAGATAATAGATGAGAGATCATGCAGGGAGAATGTAGATACTGAGTAAGAAGCAAGAAAACAGTTAACATTTAAGGGTGCACCAAGGAGGAGTAATTAGAGGAAGGAGATTGAGGGAGGGTTCATAGGGTTTGGAAGGGTTGAAATGACACCAGGAATATATATATGTGTGTGTGTGTGTGTGTGTGTGTATATATATATATTAAAATGTCCTGTATATATATAGGATTATATATATAACATATATAATGTCCTATATAACATATAATGTCATATATATATATATATATATATATAGTGGAATATCAATCAGCCGTTAAAAAGAATGAAGTCTTGCCATTTGCCAAAAAAGGATGGGGCTAGAGAGTATAATGCCAGATGAAATAAGTCAGAGAAATGCAAATACCATATAATCTCACTCATTCATGGTATTTAAGAAACAAAACAAATGAACAAAAGGGAAAAGAGAGAGAAACAAACCAAGAAACAGATTCGTAACTATAGAGAACGCACTGATGGTTACAGAAGGGAGGTGGGTGGGGGACGCGTGAGATAGGTGATGGGGATGAAAGGGTGCACTTGTAATGAGCACCGGGTGATGAATGGAAGTGCTGAGTCACTAAACTGTACATCTGAAACTAATAGGACACTGTATATTTACTATACAGGAATTAAAATTAAAAGCTTAATTAAAAAAAAAAAGAAATGACACCAGGAAAGAGGGATTTGTGTAGTACACAAAACACTAACTACAGTTATTGCCCTACGGGAATTATGGGATTTTATACTTAAAATTTTTTTTTAACATTTATTTATTATTGAGAAATAGAGACAGAGCATGAACAGGGGAGGGGCAGAGAGAAGGGGAGACACAGAATCCGAAGCAGGCTCCAGGCTCTGAACTGTCAGCAGAGAGCCCGATGCGGGGCTCGAACCCACAAACCACAAGATCATGAGCTGAGCTGAAGTCGGACGCTTAACTGGCTGAGCCACCCAGGCTCCCCTATACTCTTTTTTATAGTTGTCATCTAAATATTCCCAGCCCAATCCAATGGGGGTGTACTAAATTTGAACAATGAGAGAGGATACCTGGGGAAAGTGTGGGAGGTTATTAGAATAGGGGACTTTCACTCCCAGCCAAGATGGACTAGCAGACACTGGGATTTAACCTCCTGCCTAAAACAGTCTTAAAACCAGGAATAAATAATATAAGGTTTTCAGACCTTAGACAACAGGCTGTGCAGGACACTGATCCCTAAAAGTGGGAGAAAAAATGAGATGAGTCCAAATACTGTACCTCCAGGCTGCAGTGCATGGAGGGACCACTTAGGAAAAACAGGCAGACACCCTGTGTTGAAGAGACTGAGCTAGTTGGTTGTTCAGGGATGTCAAAATGGCTAGAATTCACAGGGTGAGACACCAGACAGAACAGAGTTGCACTGGAGATCCACAGAAACTTCTGAAGTCTTCAACTGAGTACTGATAATTGTATGCATTTGAAGAAACCACTTGAGGCTACAGAAAGAGCACTTGAAAGAATCAGGTGGAAAATTTTTGGTGCTCACACGAGATTGGAAATAGATTATTTTCCCAGCAACCAGAGTTTAGGAACCTCATAATATGTTGGGCATATGAAGAATACCAAATCCAAAAAGATATTGCCTCACAATGGAGCCGAAAGTACCCTTACACTAGACTCTGCTCCCAAAGCAACCTCTAAAGGATCAAACTCTTTCCAAGCAAGTTGACTGAATCCTAGAACAAAACTCAAAATAATTAAGGAACAAAAAAGTCTAGTGCTCATCCACGTAAAGTTCACAATGTCTGGCATCAAATCAAACTCACCAAACATGCAAAGAAGCAGAAAGACCTGTAAGGGGAAGAAAAGTCAATCCATAGAAACAGACTCAGAATAACACAGATAATAAAGAATTAGAAGACAAGGAAATAGGGGTGCCTGGGTGGCTCAGTTCATTAAGCATCTGACTTGGGCTCAGGTCATGATCTCACGGTTTGTGAGTTAGAGCCCCATGTCAGGCTCTGCGCTGACAGCTAGCTCAGAGCCTGGAGCCTGTTTCGGATTCTGTGTCTCCCTCTCTCTCTGACCCTCCCCTGCTCACGCTGTCTCTCTCTCCCTCTCTCTCAGAAATAAATAAAACATTAAAAAAATTTTTAGAAGACAAGGAAATAAAACTGAGACTATAAATATACTTCCTATGCTGAAGAAGACAGAGGAACACATCCCATCTTTCATCTCTTTGAATTTCCCTCTGAGTCTCTGAGAAGTTTTTCGATTTTAATTTCTAATATTCTTATTGAATTTTTCATTTCTGTATTATGATTTTCATATCTACAGGCTCTGTTTTGACTCTGCATGTTCCTTTATTTAAAAACAGCAAAGGGGGCGAGCATCTGGGTGGCTCAGTCAGTTAAGCATCTGACTTCAGCCCAGGTCATGATCTCACAGGTCGTGGGGTTCTCTGCTGATAGCTTAATAGCTGATAGCTGTTAGCTGATAGTTTAATTAAAAAAAAAATAAAACAAAAATAGCAAAGGGAGCATCTGGATGGCTCATTTGGTTAAGTGCCTGACTTCAGCTCAGGTCATGGTCTTGCAGTTTGTGAGCTCGAGCCCCACGTCAGGCTCAGTGCTGACAGCTCAGAGCCTGGAGCCTGCTTCAGATTCTGTGTCTCCCTCTCTCTCTGACCCTCCTCTGCTCATGTTCTGTCTCTCTCTCTCAAAAATAAATAAACATTTAAAAAAGTAGCAAGGAAAGATCTTTTGTGTCTGTAAGTGTATTAACAATAGTGATTTAGAAATTTCCCTTTTCTTGCATTATCTTTCTTTCCTCCAAATTACTTTTATCTGTTTGTTTATTTGGTCTTATCTTTCCTGTTAGAAGTTTTACTCAGATGCTTATTAATCCTTGTCTGCTCTTGTTTAAGAAGGGACACTAAACACTGATTGTCCACGTTGAACATATGTGCAAAGTTTGTTAATTTGGAATTTCACTGTGGGATGATCTTGGGCCATTTGTCAGAGAACACTGCCTCCCCTCCCGCCCCCCACCCCCTAAGTCACTATGTTCTGTTTGTTTCCTGTTTGGCTGATTAGTTCCTCTAGAATGTGTTTTAATCATGCCCAGAGGATAGATGCCTGGCTGTTTACATTCTGGGATCCAGGAAGGGGAGGGGAGCTGGGAGGTCTCGGTGTTCAGCCTTCAGTAGATATATATTTATTAGTCCACAGATGGACCATGCATCCCTTAATAAAGGGACTCTCTCCTTTTTTAATTCTAGAGAATAACTCTTTAGTCTTCTGCTGGAGTAGAGAAGGGATAGTCACTCAGGGGAATAAGATAAGGAGGAGACTCTAAGAATCTGTTTCTTGAACAACAGATTTTCTTAAATTTAGTTTCCATCTCCTTTGTCCTCAGTTCCTGAGCTTTTTTGACAATTCCATAGTGTAAATCACGTTGGCTCTCTGCTTGTCCCTCTTCACGTATAAGATATGGTTTCTTATAACAATAGAACTCCCCTATGAC
>NW_024081030.1:928697-967651 GCF_003009895.1 Hyaena hyaena | reverse complement strand
TTTGCCACAGTTCCCAGCATGCTCTATGGTCTTCTCTACCTGCCTGTAACACTTGTGGGTCACCTACCTGGCCCCTGTTTTCATTTGTACAAGAGAGAAATTCTTTTTTTGTTTTTAATTTTTTTTTGTTTTTTAATGTTTTCTTTATTTCTGAGAGAGAGAGACAGCGTGAGCAGGGGAGGGTCAGAGAGAGAGGGAGACAGAATCTGAAACAGGCTCCAGGCTCTGAGCTAGCTGTCAGCACAGAGCCCGACATGGGGCTCGAACTCACGAACTGTGAGATCATGACCTGGGCTGAAGTCGGATGCTTAACCAGCTGAGGCACCCAGGTGCCCCACAAGAGAGAAATTCTTAAGAAGAAAATGAATCTTATTCTATACACTGTTCTGGACCTTGACTTTTTTTTTTTTTTTAACTTAATAGTAGTATTTCCTGTGCCTGTTTTTCTGCCCCACTTACAGCCATTGTCCTTTTACTGTACTAGTGAATCCAATACACAAGCAAAGGCCTCCTGCAATTAGGTCCTTGCTATGTGATACTGCTCCCCTCACCCAGAGCTGATTGATGCAAGGGTGGACACCTGACCTCAGTGGAGACAATGAATACTCTCTCTCGGGTACTTGAAACTTGGAATGGAAACTCCTGAGGCGAGCAGTCACTAGATCAGAGGCATACTGACAGCCCTCCCGAGAGAGGACCCATAAGCTCCTACTACCAAACTCCCTGGGGCTGCCCTCATTGCTTTCCTACCACATTTTGGTTATTCAAGAATTTGAGTTTATGAACTGAGTATCCTGCCAATAAATTCCTCCCTACACACTTTCTGTTTTTATTTTTGCTTAAGCCAAAGTTGCCGATTAATTTCTTATAAATTCATCTCCCCTTTTCCCTATCGACGCCACTATCCCTTTCCACGCTTTATACAAACAATACCTTTAACCATTTTAAGTTTGAAACAGGTTTATTGAGATAGAATTCATATACCTTAGAATTCACCCATTTAAAGTACATAATTGAACGGTGTTTAGCCTATTCAGAGTTGTGCTATCATCATCACAATCAGTCTTAGAACATTTTCATCACAACAAAAGAAATCTTGTACCCATTAGCAGTCAGCTCCTATTTCCTCTCAATTCCCTCCTCCCTCGGCCCTAGGCAACCACAAATCTACTTCGGTTTCTGCAGATCTATCTATTCCAGACTTCATACAAATGGAATCATGCGAGTTTTTTGTGACTGCTTCCTTCAGTTAGCATAATGCTGTCAAAGTTCATCCAAGTCATCCCATGTATCAGGACTTTATTTCTTTTCATTGCAGAGTAATATTCCATTGCATGGATCTACCATAGTTTGCTTACCCATGTTGATAGATATTGAGGTTGTTTCCACTTGTTAGCCATCACGAATAATGTGAATATTCATGTACAAGTATTTGTGTGGATGTGTTTTCATTTCTCTTGGATTTGTACTTAGGAGGGGTATCACTGGGTCACGTGATGGCTTGATGCTTAATCTTCTGAGGGACTACCAGACTGCTTGCTAAAGCTGCAGCACTGTGTTACATTCCCACCAGCAGTGTATGAGGGTTCCAGTTTCTCCACATCCTTAACACTTGTTGTTATCTGCCTTTTTGATTATAGATACCCTGGTGGGTGTGAAGTGGTATCTCATTGCGGTTTTGTTTTGCATTTCCTTGATGTCTTACGATTTTGAACATCTTTTCATGTGCTGCCTGGCCGCTTGTATGTCTTTTTTGGGGGAAATATCTATTTAGATCCTTTGCCCATTTTTAAAATGGGTAACTTGTCTTTTTATTATTGAGATGTAAGCATTCTTTATATATCCTGGATAGAAGTATCTTATCAGAGATATGATTTGCAGGCGCACCTGGGTGTCTCAGTTGGTTGAGTGACTCTTGATTTCATCTCAGGTCATGATCTCATGGTTCATGAGTTCGAGTCCCACATCAGGCTTTGTGCTCACAACATGGAGCCTGCTTCAGATCCTCTGTCTCCCTCCGTCTACCCCTCCCCCACCACTCATGCACTAGCTTTTGCTCTCTCTCTCTCCCTCAAAAATGAATATATGTTAAAAAGAATTTTTAAAAAGACATATGATTTGCAAATTTTCTAACATTCTCTGAGCTGTCTCTTCACTTTCTTGACGGTGACCTTTGAAGCACAACAGTTTTCAGTTTTGATGGAGTCCACTTAATTTTTTTTTCATTTGTGACCATTAACGTTTTGAGGTATACTCTCCAGATCTTTTCTATGCAATTTATCAAATACGAGACAATGTATACCTCACTGCTTTATATACTTAATAAAACCTGAATGACTGTACATCGTCATTATTGTCTTCATAGTATATGTTGCATGAACTTTCCAAAATCTGTTTAAGTCGTCACCTAGAGATGGACATTTAGGTCATTTCCAATATTTTGTTACTATAAGCAATCCTTACACAAGCATCTTTGCACACGTGTCTAAATTGCTTGACAGGAGAAACCAGGACTGAAGCATGTGACAGGTGCAGGGAACAGCATGATGAAGGTCAAAGAGGAGGAGGAGCTCATCAAGGCTGTATTGAGTAATGTGTAAGCTATGTAATGGAGAGCAGGAGAAGCTAAATCGTGGCTAATCGTTGAGGATCTCAAATGTCAGTTTAATAAGCTTTGATTTTGGAAGTCATAAAAGTCTTTTAAATGGGGGTTTGACTTGATGAAAGCCATTTGATTCCATTTTGATAGAGTGAGAAAAAAGTATCATATGGGTCATAAGATAAAAAGAAATCAAATTAGGTGATTTAGTTATAAAAGAATTGTAGTGACATTTGCCTGAATAAAATGTCAGTAGAGAGGAGTCTGAGGACTAAAAACTATGTCATAAATAATGTAATTCTTTTTTAAAAAGTGCACAGAGGTGAGGAAGTAGAGACAGTGCATGTGTTTGTTAGGCTAGGCTATGCTGTAGTAATGAACCACCCCCCAAACTTCAGTGACTTAACGCAGCAAAAATTTGTTTCCTTCTTACACTCTATGTGTTAGGGGGACTGCTGGACACAGTCATCAAGGAGCTCAGAGTGTTAGAGTCTCCATCATCGTGAGGTTGTAACTTCTGGAGGATAAAAACTCCTTCACAATGACCTCAGCCATTGAAGAGAGCTTGTGGGAAGGTCACATTTCAGCTACTCTATACTTTAGTCCAAAGTAAGATGCTAGTAACCTACGCCTGCCTAACTCCAAGGAACTGGGAAATGTGAGGAGTTCATGGACTATCTGGTGAGCGTCAATGTCCCTGACACTGGGAGGGTAGGCTACATACAAATTGTTATAAAGAGAAAGAGAGAGCTGAGGTAGCAGCGAGGGTGACAGGAGGTGAGTGGACTTTGATTTTTGTTTGTCTAATTGGAGAGAATTGAAGTTGTTATAAAACAGGGAGTGAATAAGCAATGGAGCATGGTATTGGTCCTAGAGAAGGTGGAAGAGGGAATGATGGACCTCAGAGAGGAGACCTGACCCTCTTTCTCTGAGATTGGCAGGAAGGAACAGAAGGAAGTGCAGTTAGGTACATGTGTGGGTGTAGAGGCAGGAAACAGAGGACGTTCACACTTGATATTTTTAGTTTCTTAAGAAGTAGGAAGCAAGTCAATTGACAAACATGATGGTAGTCATGGTGGTGATGGGAGGGATCAGAAGTAGATTATTGGCCTTTTGGAGTTGGAAGAAGCCTCTCAAATCTATCTCCACTAAGCCATTATTCACTGAGTAGACAATGACAATAACTCCCTATCTGGTTCCCTCATCTCCGTTCAACCTCTCCAGTGTACTACAAGTGGGTTGTAGTAGACACGGCCAATCAGATGATGCCCTCCTCTACATAAAACCCTACAGTGTTTCAAAATCCTTGAAATGCCCCCAAAATCTGGCTCATGTTGACTTCTCCAGCCTTGCCCTCAGTGTTCTCCATGCACTTTCACAGGGCCCCCTTTCATTTGCTTCCTTCTTCCTGCCCCGGGACCTCCACAGATACTCTTCCCTCCATCTGGAAAGCCCTTCCATTCCACCATGCCCACTCCTGTCACTTAGTTCATCTGAACCGTTCCTTTGGTTCTGAAATCAAGAGTCAGTGTCTCAGGGAGGACTTCTCTAGCCCATCAGACTCGGGTGGGTCTCCCTGTTGGGTGCTGTTACAGTACTTGGAATTTTTCCCTTTGCAGCACTCTTCCCAGCTGTGAGTACATGTTTGCACACAGTGGACAAAGCCTCCTTCCTCTGCCAGACCACAATTCTGTGAAGGCGGCACCGTGTTTGTGGACTGTTTTTGTCTACTTTAATGTGTTTCACATGTAGCACATTGCCTGGCATGTAACAGTTGATAAACAAATGTTTGTCAAATGAATGAAGAGGTTAACCAGTTTTGTTAGTTAACGAATTTGCACCTATTGGGAAGAGTTGACCAAGATTGCAATACCGAGGAGAGCCCCCGTGAGGGATGACCACACAGCTACTTTAAGTCAGTGTGGTTGTGTTCAGTCGCCCAAGAGTAGCGACTGAGAAGGCAGAGGTTGGACTGATACAAAGTTTAAGCTTCTCAGAATGGGCGTGGCAGAAAGAGAATAATGCTGGTATTCACACTGCACTGTAAGGTCTAGGCTAATAGGGAAGGACCGGAAATACCAAGGTGGGTGATGGACTTGGAAGAATATAGTGAAGCCAATGGCCTTGTGCTAACTGGGGTGTCCAGGAGCAGGCATGGCAGAGCAAGAGAGTGAGGGGGCAGAGAACCGGGGATGACGTCAGAGATGCAGTGCCCCAGACCTCAAGACCTCTCAAAGGGAGTGGTGCCAGGTCCTGAGAAGGTCCACGGTATAACCGTGGATGTAAGACACTGGTTATTACTGCCAACATTAAGGAATACAGAGACCAGGATGGTAAATGGCTTCGTATGGCGAAGTGACCTGGTGATGGCGGGCTTAAAGTGGAGAAGACTTTCGGGACCGAGGTGGCCAAATGACAACTACTGAAAAGATGTTTTGGAAGGTGGCATGTGCCTCAAGGACAGGCCGTCCTGTCACGTCCTCCATTCTTGGGTCACTTATTCAAGACTCAAAGCCCTGGGGACAGAGGGTCTGATGCGTTGAAATGGATGGCATAAGCCTCAAAGGGGAAGTAAATTTGCATGTGACAGAAGTGTAGTGGTAGGTTGGTGTCCATGGGAAATGGCGGGACCACCAATGGAGGCCCCACTGGAATATGTGAGGATAGGCAGCTTCCAATCAAGAGGGTGGAAGAGAATTTGGGGAGGTGTGGCTTTGAGGGATAGCCAAGTTTCCATTAAGCAGGAGGTGAAGGGAGTAATCCGCCATGAACTTAAAGTTTATAATGGAGAGGATTTTGTCTTCCTGATTGTTTCATAATGGAACAAGGATGTTCCAGCAGTCAAAGTACCAACATGTAATAAAGAGAAGACATGCTCTGGGTCAGAGGTCAGAGTTCCATTTCTGGCCCCATCACTTACATGCTGAGCAACTTAACCAATTACTTCACCTCTCTGAGCTCAGTTTTCCCATCTGTGAAATGATAGTCATAATTGGCTCGGTGTGAGGATCAAAGAGATAATTGATGCAAAATTGCATTGTAAACTTCAAACTGCTGTCCACATGTGAACTGTTATTATCATTATTGCACGGGGAGTTAATGGTAGCATTTGGACTCTTGACTCCCAGTTTTGGAAGAGCACTGGGATGAAGGCTATCTCCACTTTATACGTTCATTTATTCAAGAAACCTTGCTGAGTGCTAAGCCTGTCGGTCACTGAGCTGGGCAAGGGCAATAGTGAGATGAATCAGACAGAGTCCCTAACTTTGGAGTTCATAGTCTAACAGAGGAGACAGACATGGTAACATGCTAAGCTCTGCTACCTGGTATAATGGAGGAATACAGGATGCTATGTGAGCACACAAAAAGAACAGTTAGGGAGAGTCTGAGCAGGCTTTGCAAAGGAAGTGGCAGAAGAGCTGGGTCTTGAAGATTAAGCCCAACAAGAGGAGAGATGTTCCACTCTTGGCGAGGCAGCGGTGGAGACCCAACTAGAGAGAACCCAGGGCTACAGACATGCCATTGTGTGCCACCTCCCCACTGCTCTTTGGACAAAGGGAAAAGAAGCTTCTTTGGTCTCACACAGAAGCTTATTTTCTTTGCTTCTATTACGGGTCTGGCTGCCATGGGAATGACACGTGCTTAGTCTCTTTGCAATTTGCTGTCAACAACTTAGGGTCAGGGTGAGAATGCACAGCTCAGATACCCTACAGATGAGGCATGGGCTTCAGTTTCTGCCTCCGAGCCTCTTCCCAACCATCTGATGAAGGCCATTCACCAGGCTGTCTGGTCTGTCTTCTGTGGGAACTAAAGAGAGCCCAGTGGGTCAACCTAGAAACAGCTTTCCCAGGAAACCAACAGGGCTTTAAAGGAATCATTACTTATCACACACCCTATAATTGTGTCACATCTGAATGAGGCTGCTGGAGGACTACCCTCTCCCCCCATCCCCTGCCCATCTCCTTTCCCTCTCACTTTTTCCTTCAACAACTGTAAGGAAAAATCTGATTCTATCTGGTTCCCTTCTTCTTCAGTCCCCTAGGTTCCCAAACTCTGATGGTTCCCATCTTACTTTTTCAAAGGGCATTGGTGGGGACCCACCTCATTCCTGGAAGCTTGGCCACTCAAAGCTGGGCCTTATTCCTATTGCATAGCCAACAATAATGAAAACCATGGTATGCCCATTTTATAGATGACCCTCAGAGAAGAGGTGAGGGGCTCTATCTTGAAGGGGCAACAGAACACGAGACTGGAATGTAGCCTGAGACAAGAGAATAAAGATGGTCAACATAGGCTGTTCAGCATCCATGTCCCCCTTCCCAATAGCATCCTGATTTCTGTGTATGTCACCTACAGTCTTGGTGGGTGTGGACATCTAGATGCCTTTCTCCCACGATGGTCACTGAAGGGCCACAGTGCTGTGACCTGTGAGTTTTAAGGGAAGTGCCAGAAGTTATCTCCATGTTGACACTAGCACTGTGTCTAGCCCATAGTTCATGTGGAACAAACGTCATTTCTGCCTCAGCACAGTTACTCATTATCCATGTTGTCAGGCAAGTCACTTATCTGTTCTTTGCCTTGGAGGGGCGCCTGGGTGGCTTAGACGGTTAAGCATCAGACTTCAGCTCAGGTCATGATCTCATGGTTTGTGGGCTCGAGCCCCGTGCTGGGCTCTGTGCAGACAGCTGGAGCCTGGAGCCTGCTTCGGATTCTGTGTCTCCCTCTCTCTCTGCTCCTCCCCCACTCATGCTCTGTCTCTCTGAAAAATAAATAAACAGGGGCACTCAATTGGTTGAGTGCTGACTTTGGTTCAGGTCATGATCTCACCATTTATGGGCTCGAGCCCTGCACTAGGCTGTGCGCTGACAGCTCAGAGACTGGAGGCTGCTTCAGATTCTGTGTCTCCCTCTCTCTCTGCCCCTCCCGCCCCCCTTGCACTCTCTCCCTCTCAAAAATAAACATTAAAAAAAATTTTTTTAAGCTATTCTTTGCCTTGGAAAGAATATAAAATTACTAGCATTTTTAACATGTTATTAACTGCTGGGGCACCTGGGTGACTCAGTGGTTAAGCAACCGACTTCAGTTCAGGTCATGATCTCACGGTTCCTAAGTTTGAGCCGCACATCAGGCTCTGTGCTGACAGCACAGAGCCTGGATCTTGCTTCAGTTTCTGTGTCTCCCTCTTGCTCTGCCTCTTCTCTTCTCACACTCTGTCTCTCTCTCTCTCTCTCTCTCAAAAATAAACATTAAAAAAAAAAAAGGTCCAAGTCTATAGCTATCTACAGAATCCAACCCTCCAGAGAAACTGGGGTCAAAGCTCAGAGAATAATTTTTTTAAATGTTTATTTTATTTTTGAGAGGGAGGAGCAGAGAGAGAGGAGAGAGAGGATTCAAAGCAAACTCAGTGCTGACAGCAGAGAGTCTGATGCAGGGCTTGAACTCACGAACCGTGAGATCATGACCTGAGCTGAAGTCAACGCTTAACTGACTGAACCACCCAGGTACCCCTCAGAGAATAATGTTTATCTGCTCCTTGTCTTCCTCTCCTACTGCATCTTCTACCACTTTATCCCTCTATAGCAAAAAGGAAGCAGGAATCCCTGTCATTCTGCTCCTCAAATGTACCAAACTCATTTCTACCCCAGGGCCATATTCCTGCCTTACTTCCCTGTCAACCCTTTCTACCGTTACCCTCCACCAGCCAGTATCTGTCCCATTAGCCTATTTATTTCTTGCAGAGCACTCATCCACTCTGAAAATATTTTATTTTTGTTGCAAAAACATAAGCTCAAGAGTGCAAAGATTTTGTCTGTCTTGTTCACCACATATGCAAGAATGATGCTTACCCAAAGGTGCAGCTCAAGAAGAAAAAAACCACTTAATTAATACAAAATTGGAACTCCTCGTAAGGGAAAATGTCAAGCAAGGAGACTGAGGCAAAAATCTAGTTGTTCTATTGGGACCCAGGAGCGTGGAGGGTCAGCAATTTTGACTTCACCTTTTGGGTTGGATTCAGAGGCACCAATATAAGGAAATGAATACTACTACGACTGTTTTTCTTTTTCTTCTGCAAAAGGCAGTTATCACATTAAAAGGGGGGAAAAGGTGATTACACTGCCAGAGGAACATGACACAGTCTGTATGTATGAGTTTATTGGAAGTGCTAAATGAGTAACTTCCTGAATGATGTGGAAAGTGACGAGGCTTGTGGCATTCCGGAACAATTTGACACAAATTGTGCACTAAGACAATTCCATGGAATCATGTTTGATAGTTTAAATGGTCACTAGTTTAAAAGGTTTTGGCTTGAAGCTATTATGACAGCTGAACATTTCTTAAACACCCAAATCCCTGGTATGCAGCTATTCACTCGGCTTTCTGGGGACACAAGAAAGCAGATAACTGGGGTTCTGTGCCCAGCCCTCTGTGAACAAGTAGGAAAAATGAGTAGGGGCTGAGGGAAGAGGAGTTGAGACTAACTTTTATTCAACACCTTTTACATGCCACAAGGCATGACTTTTCTCATTTAATAACACTGCGAGTCAGGCATTATTTCTATTTTCCAGATTGTGGGGAGGGGAAGGATAAAACGAACCGACTAGTCCAAGACTGCTGTTAATCAATTACAGAGAAAAATCTGATTCCAAAGCTGGTACACTTTATACTCTTGCCTTCCCAGAATTCCTGGGAATCCCTTGGATGGAATGTATTGCTCATCTTAAAAAAAGGCAGGGGGACAATGATATGCCCAAAAAGGAGGCAGGAACAGGGGAAAAGTCACAAACTATTAGGCTGAATCATATGAAATTTCTGAGTTTGTTTTTTTTTTTTTTTTGGCCATAAAAGAGGCAATTTCATATCACTCAACTTCATGGTATTTGTTCTGTGGATAAAAATCATTATAACAATACTATTAATAACTACTCTGCACATTTGTACATGCCTTTACAGATTATGTAAAGTGCCATTTCAGTAACCTTTAAAGACAGGAAGGGTAAGGATTTTATATATTGAGGAGAAGCAGATTTAGCAACCCCACCCACTTATCAGAGCAGTGTTTGTCCTTAGGGAAGCCTGTCCTCCACTCTCTCTGCCACCCCCTCCCCCATGACCCGCCCTCCACACCACCTTCTGTCAAAATAACTCTTGACTTCTACAACACATTCCTCACTGGTCTCTCATGCCCCCAATCTATTCTCCCAACATTAGCCAGAGGTTTCTCTAAATGCAAATGTTTCTCTCATCTACTCAAAATCCTTAATAGTTTTTCATTCCCTCCAAGATAAAGTTCAAATGCCTCAGCCTGTCCTTCACGCTCTGACCCTTGTCCACCATCTCCACCCTCACCCTCTGCCAGGGCCTGCAACACACCCTATGCTGAGCAAACCCATCTCTCTTGTGCATGCCCCTCTGTGACGGTACCCAAAACTATTCTGTGGCTGGAATGGCTTTGGTATCCCTTCTCTCTAACCCTCAAGTGACATTCAGCAGGCAAATTTTCGCTTTTCAAGGCTGAGTTCCAATGTCACCTCTTGTGAAATCATACTTTTCTTCTGTCACCAGTTTTCTGTGCTCTCTCAGCAGCTGGCACATTTTTCTCATGTCTAAGTCTAAAGACTTATTAAATGGTGCTCTGATTAGGTGTTTATTGTGTGGTCATTAAAATACTCACCAAAGTGAATCTTAGCCTTAATAATACATCGCAGTTCTTATTAGTTAGAACCCAAGGATCCTAGAAAGTCCCCGTCTTGTGCCTTAGGTTAGGAAATAAGGGGAAAATCTTACAGATTGAGTGTCAAAAACCTGACACTCTTCCAGGACTTTTCCAGAGGTTGTTACACTGAAGGCGTAAGCCAGGAACTACCTGAATTTGGATTTGTACTTCCATGACCAAGGCTTATTTTCATTAAGGTAAATGGTGCCTGTGAGTATATGATCCATATGAATTACGTAAGAACTTTTGGATTTTATAAGTCATATTTCACACAGACACATAGGCCAGGGGTGGAGCATCTAGAAATCAAGTTACCCTTTGCTGACCCCATGATAGTAACACATTTAATTCAGTTTGATGAACGAGGAAGAGTTTACTTGCAGAAAACATAGGTATGCAACATAAAACCACGAGGGGTACACGTGGCCACAAAGAAAAGCTATTTAGACCAAGAACACTCAGCTAGCCAAATATTCCCATAATACTTCTTTATTACTTCTTAAATTTGGTAGCAGGTATTAATGTGGTGAGAACATGTATGGAGAAAAAACATAAAATTGACAAAATTCTTTCTACCAGCTTTTCTTGGACCTACGAAAAAGACCACCAATATTTGATTTCAGCCATGGGAACACACTGGTCTAGCCAGTAGAACCCTAGTGTACTAGCAGAGATAGTTTAAAAACCGTGTTCTCAACAGTCATGAGTCACACCTTTACTCAAAGCACAGGGCCATTAAAAACAAAAGTGTGACCTTAACTTCATAGAAAGAGAACATTTTGATTATGACTAATTACATTTACTTTTTAATGTTGTTGGGCTTTAAGAAATAGTTTACATAGCTTAGTAGAGTTCAGTAATTTTCCCAGACTCCTGGAGCCAGATAGGCGTTTTCCCCCCGTCCCTGGCTGTGAAGTCCTGTACGGTGATTCAGTCCCCACCCTCTTCTAAGAGAATGCAGTGCTCACTTACAAGGGGATGCCAGCTCTCTGGGTGGGCCCAAAAGAAGCTGAGCTTTCAGCCACTTAAACCCCAGAGATCAAGATCACAGATCTAAAAATCACAAGAGCTGGACTCAGGGACTGTGGCCAATGAAATATCTTAGCCACACCCAGTGTCCTCAGGGGGTAGACAGCATTTATTCTCAAGATGTATTAGTGATATGACAGATGTGAGATTTTGGTTTTCTATTCACTTGAGAGATAGGCAGTAGCTCTGTGACATGTCGGGAATCATCTTAATGCAGGAAACATTCTTAGAGAGTGCTATCTTTTTTTCCCACCTAACATTATTTCATAGGCACATGTCAATGGTGTGATTTAATCCACACCCTGTTATCTTTATAGCTCCATGCCTCCTTCATTTGGTCACTCAGAATTTATTGGGCATCTACTGTCTAGTGGGTCCTCTGATATATACAGTATATAATTTATACGATTTGCTTATTAATATTCACTGTGGGGTGTCCTAGTTGTTTTCAATTTTCATTATAAAAAATACATTAAAATCTTTAGACTTTTTTTTCAGGTAGGTATCTCAAAGTGGTATTACCAGTGAAGAGTCTGAGTAGGTGAAGGAATTGTATAGCTACTGTTGCATGTGGTCAAGATGAAAGTGTAGGTTTTAAATGTAGGATTATATATGAAATGTATGGTTCGGCCACTGCAGACTAGGCTAAAGATGACAAGAGTCTAAATTAGGGCGATGGTGGTAGGGGCGAGAAGAAAAGATTATAGAAACACCGAGGAAGGGAGAACATGGGACTTGGTGTCTGATGAGATATGGAAGGGAAGAGTTAAGGTGACCACTGGGTTTCTAGCACCAATGACCAGACAAAGAACATAGCAGAGGGACAGTTTGAAGGGCAAGGTAAGCTCATTTCACAATGTGAATTTTAAGTGGCCTGTGGGTAATATCCAGGAGACATCCCAGCTGATGACACAATTTGTTAAAGAGATAGCTATAAAAACACAAGGATTTTTATTTTTTCATATGGGTTTTTTCAGCCAGGAACCCTGGAGGTCAGCTAACAGAATTATTTCATTTTATTTTATTTATTTATTTTTTTAAATTTTTTAAATGTTTTATTTATTTCTAGGAGAGAGAGAGAGAGAGACAGCATGAGCAGGGGAGGGTCAAAGAGAGAGGGAGACACAGACTCCGAAACAGGCTCCAGGCTCTGAGCCGGCAGCCAGCATAGAGCCCGACGCGGGGCTCGAACCCACGAACTGCGAGACCATGACCTAAGCGAAAGTCGGACACCCAACCAACTAAGCCACCCAGGCGCCCCCAGAATTATTTCATTTTAGAGATAAGGAGATAGGCCCACACAGATGTATCTGCTTTCAGAAAGTTACTTAGAGAACAGAGATAAGAGTTCAGAAGATTCATTCGAGGATTGTTTCAGCCCACCATGCTGCATTCCACTGGTAAATCTTGTTGGTTTTACAATTATTCAGAAAGACATAGAGCTCTTTTCTCAGAATCCCACAGTGATACACAGAACCCCAGATGAAAGGTACAAATCCCACTTGCATTCTTTTTCACTGCATAACTGACTTCTTAATCAAAGAGATCCTGCCATCGCTAGGTGGAGAAAATAAAGAGAAAAAGGTCAGACTGCTAGAACTGACGTGGTGACTGAGCAACTCTAAACATCATGTTATTACTATAAGCTGGCTGCACAGAACGCTGGGCTCAGTTTTTAAAGAACTGCTCATGTGACTGTCATTCTAAAAGCAAATAAAACCGGTACGTTCATCACTGACCATTTATCATATGAGGTATATGGGTGTGACAGACACATTAGCTGTGATAACAGTGGATAAGCAGAAGTGCCAAGAGCTAATTAAAAAATTGACATGACATGGGGTACCTGGGTGGCTCAGTTGGTTAAGTGTCCAACTCTTGACTTTAGCTCAGGTTATGATCTCATTGTTCATGAGTTCGAGCACCGCCTCGGGCTTCACACTGAACACTGACAACACGGAGCCTGGTTGGGATTCATTCCCTCTCTTTCTCTCTCTCTCCCCCCCCATCCCCGTCTCTCCCATGCCTGCTCCCTCTCTCTTAAAATAAACTTTAAAACGCTTTTTAAAAAATTGATGCATGTTAATGAACTAGAATTTAAATACAAATTTGAAAAGAAAAAACTTGACACAAAAAACGTTATAAAGTTGAGGGCCAGTGAATGACACCTCACTTAAGGAATTCTGGACAAATGAAGAATCTTTTGAACTGGTGCTAAATGACAAAAGCATTCAAGGAGAGTACAGAATTAGGACCCAAATTCAGAGGGAGGTATGAAGAGAGTGAGTGCAGGTTTCCATCTTCACTGCAGTTTAAGGAATGAAGGAAATGAGGAAAGAAATGGAATGAACATTTACTGAGGAGTATGTGCTATGTGCCAAACAGTCACAATTAAATACAGGATATAACTTCGTCCACACACCAACTCTGTTAAGTAGACATTATAAGCACCTTACAGGTGAGGAAACTGAGGCACTGAGTAGACAGTGGTGGCAGTGTGTGACTTGCTGCACACCAGTTGTGTGTGACTGTCTGACACTGTCTGACAGTGTGTGACTGTCTGGCTTTATATCTAGGTTCAGCTCTTACTATCAAGCCTTAATTAATTACCCTCTCCTAAGACTATAAGAATCATCATCTGTAAATGATGATATAGTAGTATTTCCTCAGAGTCACTGGGGGATTATTTAGGTCATGGAAAAAGCACTCAATGTCCTGCCCCGCACACATAAACACTCAATAAAACAGCTATATCACTATCTAAGAACACAGCAAGTAAGTGGAATACAGGAGTCCACATTTTTCTGTTTCTATACTGAACTTCTACACTATACCTGGTTATGTCTTTAGGCACCTGAGATCCTGGGGGTGGAGAGCGCAGCTTAGGGGCAAGGACAGATGACATGAATGGTGTGCTGAGAGTATGGGTGAGGACAGCTAAGGCAGGCAGCAGATAGGCCTTGACCCTACTTTGAGGATAGTACTTAGAATTGTTAAACCAACAACAACAAACAATAATTTAAAACTAAATGTTGACTGAAGGGAAAGGCTATAAATTATTAGCTAAGAACATTTACCAATGTGGAAGAAAAAAAAAAATCACCAGTAAAACTACTTATGTTACCTAATAATGTAGCACAGTTATTTCACCTGTGATACTATTTAGTTTCTAAAAATTTATGGATCTCGTGTCTTTTTAGATATCCTGAAAGGAGTTTTGTTACCTATATTATTTATAAATCATGTAGAAAATAGCATGATTTTCTATTCCACCTAGTGGAATAGCACTAATATCAATCTCCTTGCTAACAGGAAAAGTGCCTTGTTTTTCCTTTTTATAAAAACAGTTTAAGGGGTGGCTGAGTGGCTCGGTTGGTTAAGAATCTGACTCTTGAGGGACACCTAGGTGGCTCAGTCGGTTAAGCATCCAACTTCAGCTCAGGTCATGATCTCACAGTTCGTGGGTTCGAGCCCTGCGTCGGGCTCTGTGCTAACAGCTCAGAGCCTGGAGCCTGCTTCAGATTCTGTGTCTGCCTCTCTCTCTGCCCTTCCCCCACTCATGCTCTTGCTCTGTCTCTCTCTGTCTCAAAAATAAATAAACTATAACAAAATTAAGAAAAAAAAAAAGAATCTGACTCTTGGTTTCTGCTCAGGTCATGATCTCATGGTCTGTGAGTTTGAGCCCTGCATCAGGCTCTATACTTGAGACTCTCTCTCTCCCTGTCCCTCCCACACTTACACACAAGCTCTCTCTCAAAATAAATAAACCTAAAAACAAAAGTCCTTTAAACTCCAATCACTTTTTTTTTTTTAATGTTTTATTTATTTTTAGGAGAGAGAGAGACAGACAGACAGCGTGAGCAGGGGAGGGTCAGAGAGAGAGGGAATCACAGAATGAAACAGGCTCCAGTCTCTGAGCTGGCAGTCAGCACAGAGCCTGACGCGGGGCTCGAACCCACGAACCGCGAGATCATGACCTAAGCGAAAGTCGGTCGCTTAACCGACTAAGCCACCCAGGTGGCCCTAAACTCCAATCACTTCTAATCCCAAAATGAAAGTAACTTCCTTCCTAAGAGCTCTAAGGGAGCCCTGAGAGCTCCCTCTAGTGTCACTACAGCAAAACAGAAGCGCCATTTAATTCTCTTGTAAGATTTACAGGTTTATTAATTCAATACCTTTTCTGTTATTAGGCCCTCACCTGGTGTCAGATACTAAGTTTATTCTCTTATAACACATCATGGTCCTATTATATAATATCTTCTAATATGAGCAACCACAACCTTTAAATGTATATTATATCCTAAGACAGCACAGTGTGAATAGCTTTCTCTAAGTAGTGCTGCTATCCGATTCAGTTCACATTTATTAACTGCATGAAGCTAATAAAATGCTAATGAAGTAAATAGTTTAATGTAGTATAGACATCTGACAAGTGTATTACCTTTTTTCTCTTTGTTCTCCTCTCTTAAATTTATGAACTTAAGAAAACAGCAATGTGAGCCAATCTGATCCCACCAATTGGCTTTAGTATGTTAGGCAGGCAATTTTCTGATATTATCAAGAGAGATTAGATGTAGATGCAGAATTCCTTGAGATTTTAAATGCAATACTGGTTGACTGTAACTATAAAACTAAAACCTTTAACATGCTAAGTCACTTTTTCTGTCCTATATCAACTATAGGTATTCTATAAAAAATGGATTTTCTGACCAAGTGAGATTAAGATACACTGGGTTAGGGGTGCCTGGGTGGCTCGGTTAAGCATCCGACTTCAGCTCAGGTCATGATACCATGTTTGTGGTTTCGAGCCCCACATCGACTCTGTGCTGGGTGCTCAGAGCCTGGAGACTACTTTGATTTGTATTGTCTCTCTGCCCCTCCCCTGCTCATGCTCTCTCCTTCAAAAAAGAAAATACAGTGTTTAAAAAAAAAAAGGATATGCTAGGTTAAACCAAATTAACATGCTTCTTTATTGAAGGAGCTCTCTTAGAATTTCTGGTATGCTAATGTACATGGAATTTCCTGTTCAGGACGATGTGAAGCTTTTGACTTACTGGACTATGGAAATCTTTTTCTCCCAGAATACCTAATGATATCAAAGAAGCCAATGTTCAATGGAACAGAGTTTGGGGAATGATCTAAAGTTCCACCAGTTCCTCTGCTCTCATCATAAATTTCCAGCACTTGACTCAGTGCATCAAACTGACCCCTTTCCTGCATTCCTAGTATCTTCCCCACTGGCAGCCACTCACTTTGCTTTGAGATCTCTGCTCTGGAATCTCAACTGCCTTGTAATCCTCTGGTTCTTTCTGATTAAAAAAGCAAGTGGCTTCAAAGTTTATGACATCATACAAGGTATCAATTTCCTTTATATTCCAAATAAATCATTCCATTGTCACTCAAGGGCTGAAATGGAAGATGCTGCTCTCGTTCTTTCACACACCGTACCTATGGACACATCCTGAATGTAGCCTGTGGCCTAGCTGGAAGACAAAGTATGATAGTTCAATGTTCAGACTTAGCTAAAGGATCAGACTACCTCAGTCATCCCCAAGGAAGGCAAGGGCCAACAGGGCAGCACAGTCAGACTCTGGGGAACTCAGCACAGAGAGCCATTTGGAATCACACTGAGGGGTGAAGGTGCCCAAGCCCTGGTGTAAAGTAAGGAAAGGGGAGGAGGGAGTCAGGCTCGGAGGAGACATGGGACAGCACAGCTTTATGAATCCCCTGGAGTTGACTCCTCCCAGTGCAGCCTCAGGAACTGGCTGTAGCCAATGGAATTCCTAAGAAACATAAACTAAGACTTGCGGCTAAATGTGAACGATTAAAAGATCTATTTTGGATTATTACTTTTCATTATGATTCAGGATAACACTAGTATGTTTATTAACAGTAGTATGTTTATTAGAGTGCCCAGGTGGCTCAGGCTGTTGAGCATCTCTTGATTTTGGCTCAGCTCATGAACGAGGGTCATGGGATCAAGCCTCACATCAGGCTCTGCATTGAGTGTGGAGCCTGCTTAAGATTCTCTCTCTCTGCCACTATCCCTGGTTGTGTGCTCTCTCTCTAAAAAGAATAGTATGTTTATTTAAGTCGAGGTTCATAATACTCTTTTTTAAACTAAAGATGGATCTATTTTCTCAAATTATTTGATACTTTCCCCCTAGAGCTAAATTCCAGAGAAAAGCCTTTAGAACACAAGGCATTTCTGGAGATACTGGTTGTTGAAATAGTAAATAAGTAAAACTCAGTCAAGTAACGCAAGACCTGTCTCATTTCATGTCACTGAATTTTTCTTTTTAAAGTTTATTTATTTTGGGGCAACTGGGTGGCTCAGTTGGTTAAGCATCCAACTTCAGCTCAAGTCATGATCTCATGGTTTGTGGGTTTGAGCCCCGTCTCAGGCACTGTACTGACAGCTCAGAGCCTGGAGCCTGCTTTGGATTCTGTGTCTCTCTCTCTCTATCTTCCCCTCTTCCACTCGTGCTCTCTCTCTCAAAAATAAACATTTAAAAATAAATAATAGTTTATTTTCACAGAGACAGAGACAGCACAAGTAAAGGAGGGGCAGAGAGAGAAGGAGAGAATCCCAAGCAGGTCAGGACAAAGCCCAATGCAGGGCTTGAACCCAAGAACTGTGAGATCATGTCCTGAGCTGAAATCAAGAGTTGGACGCTCAACTGACGGAGCCATACAGGCACCTGTCATATCACTCAATTTGCAAATTCTCTTTTTTGAGAGAGACAGAGTGCATGTATACACATGGGGGAGGGGCAGAGGGAGAGAATCTCAAGCAGGCTGCATGCCCAGAGCAGAGCCTAACACAGGGCTTGATTTAACTGACTGTGAGATCATAACCTAAGTCAAAATCAAGAGTTGGATGCCCAATTGAATGAGCCACTCAGGTGCCCCTGTAAATTCTCTTAATAAAGTTTGTAT
This sequence comes from Hyaena hyaena, assembly GCF_003009895.1. NCBI lineage: Eukaryota > Metazoa > Chordata > Mammalia > Carnivora > Hyaenidae > Hyaena > Hyaena hyaena. Next base: position 949,370 of record NW_024081030.1, on the reverse strand, counting down.
ATACACAACTCAAGAGGTGATTTAAATTTATAACAGAAACCCATTTTAAAAATATAAAATAAAAAAAACAGAAAAAAGGGGCACTTGGGTGGCTCAGTCGGTTAAATGTCTGATTTTGGCTCAGGTCATGATCTCATTGTTCGTGAGTTCAAGCCCTGCATCACGCTCTCCGCTGTCAGTGCAGAGTCTGCTTCGGATCCTCTGACTCCCTTTCTCTCTGTCCCTCCCCCCATTCATGTGCATGTGCTCTCCCTCTCTCAAAAATAAAAACATTTAAAAAGTGTAAAACAAAGTGTAACCAACTAAAAGAAATCCATTGCTACATAACTAAAATTATGTAATTATAGATTTATTTATAAAATAACAAAAGATTTAGGAATAGATCTGTTTATTGTACTTTGAAAATGGTCTTGGTACCTGTGAGAAATATTATATACTTTAAGGACAGTATTCAGAACTGTTAAGACAAAAGACAAACTATAATTTTAAACTCAATCTTGATTTAAGGGAAGGCTATAAATTATTGGCTGGAATGCATTCAGCATGAACTCAGATTCTATATAACATAAAGCATGAGAGAGTACAAAAGATGTAGGAGTCCAGTAAGCCCATATCTAATGTTAACTGTAAAACTGCAAGGACTTTTTTTTTTAATTCTTATATACTAGTTTTCTTCTGAGACAAGTTGATTTTATCTCCAAGACTTAAGGCCATTCCCTGTAAAGAAGAAAATGTTTATAATTATTAAAACTACATAAAACCAGTAGATTATTGTATCTTAACCAAGTCCCCATTCAATGATACCACATCAATAATGAGGGGCGCCTGGGTGGCTTAGTTGGTTAAGCATCCGATGTCAGCCCAGGTCATGATCTTGCGGTTCATGAGTTCGAACCCCGCGTCAGGCTCTGTGCTGACAGCTCAGAGCCTAGAGCCTGCTTTAGATCTTCTGTCTCCCTCTTTCTGTCCCTCCCCAGCTTGTACTCTTTCTCTCTCTCTCAAAAATAAACAAAACATTAAAAAATAATAATAATGAAACCAAAGAGATACAAAACAGACTCAGCAGAATTTTACTTTGTCAAGTACTTTTAGTTCTAGATTTATAAACAGTCAACAGATTTGTAGCTTGGATTTCATAAACTCTAGAGAACCCATTTCACAAACACTCTACGGGAACCAATCTTGTTATCTTAGGCAAATAGTCCAGAATTAAAGGCCCAAAAAGTGGGCCATTTTAATGAAGCAAAAGTTTTATTTCTATTCAGAGAATACTATTATTACATACACACATCTAATACATAAAACACTACTATGATAGAGAATACTACATATAGAAATAATGAAGAAATGAATTCTTCCTTTTTATTCAGTTCAGAGATGATCTCAAAAAAACCCCTTAATTGTTACCTGACTCTTTGCACGAATTCTTATGTGGCCTGTAACAGGGGCCTCTGGTCCCTGTTGAATTGGCTTTTCAATGCTGACATTCGCAAGTGCATCTTCTCCAAATATGGAACGAGCATAGAGGTTGGCTGCCATGAAGCCACAGTAACCAGAAAGAGCCTGGAAGAAATATGTAATAAATTCAGGGCTTCACTAGCAAACTACATATAAGCAGGACCCACCAGCATAGGTAAATTATCATTTTTCAAGATAGAACTTACCATGTGGTGGTGGTTACATGACTACTTAAATGTGTCAAAATTCATAGAACTGTCTATGTAAAAAGTGTGAAGGTTACTGTGTCTGTATTACGCCTCAGGAAAAATGACTTCAAAAAGACAGCACTTATTCCAGTTTGTATTTATATATATTCTCTGTTTACTTACAGTGTTTTCTGATTCCACTAGACCTTAAGCTCCCAGAAGGAAGAGACCATTTTTGTTTTGTTCATTACTGTACATCCAGCAGCTCATACAGTACTGGGCATACAGTATTTTTTATGTATCTGATAGAACTTAAAACCTATTTAGCAGAATTTTACTGATAAAATTAGTATTATAACATTTGCAGAAATACTACAAAGAAAAAAATTTCCATAGAATCTCAGTTTAATTTTTCTTTCTAGTCTTTTTTCAAAATTCTGTATTCAAAATTCTGTATTCAAATAGATATATTCTGACCCATAATGAGAGCCAAGAGAAAAGAGAGTATGGACATTTTTAAATCCAGTATCATAACCTATTTTGGAAGAAGCCTTTAGCTGAAAGGGAGAAGACTGACAAGGAAAACTAACTTTACTCTCACACAGGTCCCTGCACTGGTAACAAGAAGGCTGGTGCACTACAGTAGAAAGGGGTAAATGGTCTGACACATTCCATGGGATAACTTTTTTAACTAGTCCAGAATGACACTGCTTTTCTCATGCTCAACAGAAACAAAAATACACTAAAGGAAATCCAACAAAGCCAGGAATCTGCCATACTACTCTCTGCCAGATTTAAGAAGTTCTCAGTTAAATCTTACCTTCTCTGGAGTGAGGCATTTCATGTTGGTCGACTTTAATATATGCTGTAAATAGTCATTTAAATCAACTATATTTGTGTTAACTGTTACCTGCAAAGAGGGAGGGAAAAAGTCAAGCAGATCAGAATCCTTACAATGAGAAAGTTGTGGATTTCTTATCTTCAGGTTGAAAAAACACTCAGCTCATATGGAACCTCCTTCACAGTAGTTATAGTGAGGAGGTTGGGCAAGAAAAAAAGTAAATGACATCTCTACAAAATCCAACAAACTGTAAGTTGGGATCAGAACTTTCTTACATAGATAACTTCATACAAGATCAACATGCCGCATATAAAATATTTCTAATAAAAATCAAGGCCAATGACTCTGTAAAACATCTTTTGGACACTGGATTCAATGATGAATTATTATTTATACATGCAAGGGATGGAATATTGTCTTTAATGTCTTGATCAATCAGATTAATCATAGAACTGCTACCCTCATCGATTTACAATAGCAACTTACAGACCTAACTGCATAATTTCTGGTGAAGATTAATTTGCAAGAATAGATATCAAGAGACAGCTTCTCACATCTGACACTTTTTAGTGGGACTAATTTTATCAGAGAACCCCTCAACACTAGCCAAAAAGGAAGATAAGAAGTTCAAGGATATCTCCCAAGGACTAACTTTGTTTTCCCATTCGAATTCAGCCCACATCTGACGGAACTCCGCATCAGTGCAAGTTGCAGGCTGGATATAGTCCATGATGTCGATGTGAATGTCACTGAGGACTACACAATTTCTGTCACTTGCTGCTCCAGAGACATCATAAACTGCAATACACACACACACACACACACACAAAGGTCCTGAATCACCAGAGGCAATATTTGCTTAACAAATATTAACTAATACTCCCATCAATCCTACGTTGTAATATTGTTATGTTATGGATGAGGAAACAAAAACAAAGAGAAGTCAAGTAAGTTGCTCAAGGTCACAGAGCTGATTAAGTGGAAGTGGCAGGATTCAAACTCAGTTGTTAAATACATAGCAGTTGCAGTGTGTTAGGCACCCCAGGGGGATATTTAAGTAGTAGAGTTCCCAGAGGTACTTAAACTGATATTTTTGAATGAATACTGAGAAGCCATAGTGCTTAATGATACAAGATTATTTGCTTCTACAACTGCCTTTTCCACAGCAGAAAGTCATAATCTGATTGGAGCCTCTTCTCTTGACATTCCCCCACCATCATACTTTCAGAGAAAAATGAGGTTACCAAGAAGTTGTTCGTTCAATTTCAAGCCCTATTATCTAAAAACAAGTTTATCTCTCTCGGAATCCTTTCTTACCTCCTTACCCTTCGTATCAGGGAAGTTCTATTTCTTCTCTTCAGGGTTAGCATTTCCTGCCATCTGTGATCCCTGCCTTGGCTCAGAACTTCATTCCACCAATCATTACCTCCCTCACTCATGTCTTTATCTTTGTATTCTCTATGGATTTTCTTCCCTGTAAACATACTCGCGGATCTCCCTCCTCCCCTGACTTCTCTTCAGTCTACTACCCTCTCTCATTCTTAACAAAACCAAGGTTCTACATTCAGAAGAGTCTATAGTCGCTGTCTTTATGTCTTCATCTCCTAGTCTTCAACCCACCACCACTGGCACAACACACACCAAAAGCGTTATTTCATTTCACTGTTCACCAAATCCAAAGGACCCTGCTTTTAGACTTCATGTTACTTGACCTTTTGAAGCTTCAGATTCTTTTTGAATATTTTTTTCTTAACTTCTTCTTGACCACATTTCAGATACCTTTGTAGGATTCTCCTCGGCTGATAAGCTTTCAATATTCCTGTTCTCTTAGATCTGGTTTTCAAATCCCTCTTCATGCCCTCTCTGGGGGGATTCTTCCATTTCTATGGCTTTCAAACTAATATTTATCTCTAGTTCAGACTCCTATCAAACTGCCCTTTGATGTCTTTAGATACTTTATTACTCAACATGCTCAAGATTTAATTTTTCTCTCAAATTTGTCCTTCTCTCCTGTATTCCTTGTTTTGGTGGCTGTTATAAATATCAACATAAGAAAGGCAATAAAAAAAATCTGAGGGTTATTCTAGCCCCTTCCTCCTTAATCAGCCTGTATCCTGAGAATTCTATCTCCTTAATATCAATAATATTTAGCCCTTCTCTCCATCCCAACCACTACTGCACTGGGTCAGGCTCTGTCATCTCTCACCTGTGCTACTAAAATAATCTGCTAGTTAACCTTTCTGCCTCCTCCAATCAGTCTTCTATCGTGCTGTTTAATCACATAACTCACTTATAAATCCTCAATGGCTCCCCTTTACATCAGGACAAACTGAAATCCTTAGCATGACAAGTAAAATATAGCTCCTACTAACCTTCCTAACCTTAGTACCCCTAGCCCGCTTTGAACTCCAAGTACATCAAACTACTTGCATGTGTTCCAGCTGAATCCTTGCCTATCTGTGGAACACTTAACAATCTTTCAAAAAGCCACTTGAACATTCAGTTGTCCCACAAAGCCTTTCCTAATCTTCCCTCCCTACTCCCCCCACACTTTGAGAAAACTGACCAAATGTCTGCCTACACTCCCACTTTACCCAGCACAAGCTTCCTCCTTAGCACTTACCATTCTGTATCACATGTATCCATTCTACTTATCTCTTCTCCCTTACCACAAACTACTTGAGGAGAGATCGGCTGTCCTCACCATGGTAGCCCATCCCTATCACAGGACTTGCTTAAAAAAATGCTATTGACTAAATACCTCTGTGTAAGTTAGTCCCTAGATGGCCCGGGAACCAATGCCTATACAAAGTTTTAGACTCAGTTCAAAAGTTATCCTTTGATAACATATTCTCTTCCTCTGTAAAGCCTTCTGTAGGGTTGGCATTTTTCCTATATGATCTCAAAGCATAAACTATATAAACCAGCACCTATCACATTGTGCTGTACTTATATATTTACTTATCCTATCTCCCCTTTTGCTTGGCAGTTTCTTGAAGACAGTAACCCTCTATGGTTCATTTCCGTACATCCATGAACATAGTACAGTGCTTAGTACAAAAGCAGGTGCCTCATACATGATGAATGGGTGAATGAATGAATGGAATAGATTCAGGTGCTGTCCTCAAGAAATGGCATACAGATACTCCTTAGAGAAATTCTTTAATACAAATATTCAAACATTACAGGCTATAAAATAATTCCTTACCTATGTTACCAAAAATTATCCCATTTTCTGTTGACGCTACTTTGACATTAGCTTTAATATTTGCAAAATCATGAGGAGCAAGAGTCAAAGGAGATGGCTTTTCCACAAGTTTAAGATCCCCTGAAAAAACATTTAGATATGGTTAAAAATACATTATTTTTATATATATCTCTCAAATCATAAATCACACATCTCCCAAAGAATAAAATATGAAAATGTATGCAACTTAATTGCTTCTAGCAAAATAAGGAACAAGAGAAGGGTTAGGATTCAAATATTTTGAGGAAAAAAATAAAGCATTTAACATCTTATGCACATCAATATGCACATTTTTTTAAACAGGCTTCTCAGTTCTATATTTAAATCATGTGTGTGTGTGTATGTACTTTGGGCATACCATTTTATTTCAACGACTGAACACAAATTTCTCAAAAAGTTTGAGTTTTAAACTATAATATACTCCATTATAAAAAGATAAAATAGTCCACAGAAAGACTTATAAATTCTTAAAAACACAGTTGACTGTTTTTGTTTTTTTTATATATACAGGGATCAAGCTATACTGAGGAAGACAAGTCAGAGAAGTATCTTTTCCCTTGATATCTCAAAGTCCTTTAAGTCTTGCTTAAGCCACATGACATTTCTAAGAGGCACTGTGCTCACTGTTCCTGTACATAATTTGTATTTCCCAACTTCAAAACCAGATGTAGAACTGGTCAGAAGAGAGTAGGATCCATGTGTCTTTATTAAGAAGAAAAAGACATCTCAAGTTGCTAACTGTAACAATCATATACTACTTTGGCCATACTGGTAGGTATCAGTTATGAACTCAGAAAATCCCTAGTTTTGTTCTAAGGCAATTAAAAATTTAACTAAGTGAATCATGAGGTAAATCCATAACTTAAATAGCTCTTATTTAATATCTAGAAAAACTGATATTTGCTAGATTACTGAACACATCTGGATGTACCGAGAGCATAAACCTAAGAAAGGCAGTGTCACAGAGGTTCAAAATATTGGAGCTGAAGGAGAATATTAAATGTAAACCTAATAAGCCTTGATAAAAAAAGACACAAAGACTCAAGAGAATTCTTATACTAAAACTTGTACACTTCCCTTAATAATCTGTCATAAAGACTTGCTATGTAACAATATCTTTCCTTTATGGTTAATGTCCTTACCCAGAGTAGCTAACTCTAATGTGCAGTTCTGCAGAGTGTCACTGGTTTGGTTCACAACAAGTACATCCAGGACGATATCATACTGGTTGACATGAACATAAGCTTCTGCATATACAGGATCTGAGAAACCTGTCAACTGGGTGACCTGTCAAACAAAAATAAAGAGATAATCAAGTGACTGAGATCATTTAACCAAATATATCCTATCTAAATGACTAACTCTGTTAGGTAACTAACAGATGTGCTTAGACAAATCATTTTGAAATAGACATAATAAAATTGTTTTATAATGTAGGCGTGGGTAATTGAAACAGAGACATTAGAAATAACAGGTCCTAGACTTTACAGCTCAGTAGGAGAAAGATGGGCAAATATATTAAACATTATTTCAATTTAGGAACTGAATAGATTTGGATACATTTTCAGTAAAATCCCTCCTCATATAAACTTACTAGCTCCTCTCCAAAACTTGGGAACTAAATAAAATCCAGATCATGTGGTAGTCCCTGCTATCTAAGCTTAGGAACAAAACAGATTATATAGCAAGAAACGCTTGTAATTCCACAAGGATAAATTTTATATGCTTCTCTCAACCATATTTTTTAAAAAACACCCCAAGTATATAGCATTTTAAACATAATGTTGTCACCCAAAACATATGCAGCCAAAGAAAAAACAGATAAAACTGGATTATGTCAAAATGAAAAACTTTTGTGCATCAGAGGACATTATGAACAGAGTAAAAAGGCAAACTACAGAATGGGAGAAAATATTTGCCAATCATACATCTGATAAGGGACTTATAATCCAGCACTTTCACCTCTGAAAAATCAAAGTATCACTTCAAAGAGATACCATGCACCCATGTTCAAAAGAGCATTATTCACAACAGCCAAAAGGTAGAAGCAATCCAAGTGTCTATCAATAGATAAACAGATAAATAATTATTCATAATGGAATATTACGCAGCCTTAAAAAAAAAAGAAATTCTGACACATGCCTTAACATGAATGAACCTTGAAGAGGTTAAATGAAATAAGCCAGTCACAAAAGGCCAAATTCTGTATGATTCTGCTAATATAAGGTACTTGGAGCAATCAAGTTCATGGTGATAGAAAGCAGACTGGTGGTTGTCAGGGAATGAGGGGAGATGTGTGTGGAAAATCACTGTTCAATGGGCACAGAGTCTCAGCGTTGCAAGATGAAAAAACTCCTAGGGATGGATGGATGTTGGTAACAGCTGCACAATAATGTGAATATACTCAGTGCCACTGAACTGTATCCTAAGAATGTGAAAAGGATTGGGGTGCCTAGGTGGCTCAATCAGTTAGGTGTCTGACTCGATTTCAGCTCAGGTCATGATCTCAAGGTGGGTTTCAGCCCCGTGATGGGCTCTGTGCTGACAGCGAGGAGTCTGCTTGGGATTCTCTCTCCCTGGCTCTCTGCCTCTTTCCTGTTTGTGCACATATGCTCTCTCTCTCTAAATAAATAAATATTTAAAAAAAAGAATACTAAAGAGGATAAATTTGATGTTATATAACATAGATTATATCATAATTTAAAAAACTAAATTAAAAACAATTTATAACTGTAATACTCTTAATGTTAATTCCCAATTTTAAGGGAAAGAAAGTGTTTCAGTAGTTCCAATTCTACTAACCGTATCTTGGACCATCAATCTAAACCATCTATTACTCACCTTATAGATAAGGGACTGAACTAGATCACTGATTTGTAAATTTACATATTAAGAGTAGAATAGTTTTCTTACTAAAATCCTATATGGCACTCAAAATACAAAGACTATAAAAGTTGAGTCACTCTGTTTAAAATAATAGGGGACAAGGGACGCCTGGGTGGCTGTTGGTTGAGTGTCCGACTTTGGCTCAGGTCATGATCTCATGGTTGGTGAGTTTTGAGTCTCACATCAGATCCTCTGATTCCCTCTCTCTGCCCCTCCCCCACTGGTGCTCACGCCCTCTCAAAAATAAACAAACATTTAAAAAAATCTATAAAATAACAGGGGACAGAAGAAACTGAGGGCAGGGTGTCAGAGTAGAGGCCAGAGCCCTGCGCTTTAAAAGTTTTAGTTACCCTTTAAGGATCTCCCAGTTTATGTGTTAGTCTATGATTCCACAAACAACTGGAACAAGTTATAAAACCATCTATTGGACTTATAATACTGCTGTGTAGTAAAATACTTTATCAGTATCTGAGTTTTTTTAAGTATTTTATTTTTATTATTTTTTAATGTTTGTTTATTTTTGAGAAACAGAGAGAAACCGAGCACACACACAAGCAGGGGAGGGACAGAGAGAAGAGAGAGAGGATCCGAAGAGGACCCGAATGTGGGGCTCGAACTCACAAACTGTGAGATCATGACCTGAGCTGAAGTTGGACGCTTAACTGAGACTCAGGTGTCCCAGTATCTGAATATTAATTCATATCTCATGAACCTATCAATCACAGTGACGTGACAAAAACTAATGCTTTGTAACAAGTTATTTTTCTTTTAAAACCAGTGAGACCAGGGCTACCTGGGTGACTCAGTCATTTAAGCATCTGACTCTTGATTTTTGGCTTAGAGCATAATCTCATGGTAGGGAGATCAAGCCCTGCACCCGGCTCTGTGCTGACAGTGTAGAGCCTGCCTAAGATACTCTCCCTCTTCCCTCTGCATCTCCCTTCCCTCCCCCCACAAACAAACAAACAAACAAATTCCTGTTTAAAAAACAATGGGACCAGCCACTTCCTGATTATTTCTTTCTTTTTTTTATTTCTTTCTAGGAGAGAGAGAGACAGCGTGAGCAGGGGAGGGTCAGAGAGAGAGGGAGTCACAGACTGAAACAGGCTCCAGGCTCTGAGCTGGCAGTCAGCACAGAGCCCGACGCGGGGCTCGAACCCACGAACCGCGAGATCATGACCTAAGCGAAAGTCGGACGCTTAACCGACTAAGCCACCCAGGCGCCCCTGATTATTTCTTTCTTAAGTGGCCAATTTAAATAACTTACCAATGTGTTTGACATTTTGTTACCTTGTTAAGTTTAGATGCTAGGGGATCTGCTGCCTCTTTCCTCTGTGTGTTGCCCATTGCTGCCAGCAAGCTCAGCTGAAACTGATCTTCCTTGCAGTTCATTTCATTCTTTGCAGTTAGTTGCATAAAGGAAATGGGGTCATCAGGCTGTACTGTCACATTCCTCTTTTCGGATTCTTTCTGTGTCGAGAAAACAATACACACGTCTCTCTTTAATACAGAAGGGAAGGCAGACAGCTTTCTGTGGGCCTATAGAGACAGCCCTCACATATGAGAAGAGAAAAATCAACAAAATAGAAAACAAACAACAAAGCGCTTTTATGACGTAAGCATGTATACCTTACCTTCTGGGATAATTTCTCTTCTTCGAGTTTAGCAGATAACATGTGAGAGAGGGACTGTCTGCATTCCTTATTGAAAATGTCATTCATTAAAGGTGAACATTCAGACAAGACCTTGAGGCACAAGGAAATTCGATCTACATCATCATCTGTAATTGGCTTCTTAGGAAGAGAGGATTTTCCCAAATGAAGGATAGTGGCCATGAGCAACATAGCTTCAGCAACAAAAGACTAGAAAAGTAGAGAAATGGATTATTATTGTCACCATTCTCCAATTCAATAATGTCACTTTATTATAGAACTCACAATCCAAGAATAAACCTAATTTTTGCTTCACTTGAGTAAGATTTCAAATGCTTTAGATTTTATCTTCATATAGTTGATACACCCTTTTTCTTCCTATCTTAACTGCCACCCTCGAATACCTTCATTAACCTTCAACTGAAAGACACCAACGGCTTTTTAACTGTTTTCCCTTACTCTACCCCTTTCACATGCCAGTGCTATCTTTTTTTAAAATTCCAACTACAAAAAAGTTAAAAGAATATATATTTTACCAGTTGCTGACATTATGCCACATTTACTTTCTTATTTTTTTTTTAATATTTTTATTTATTTCTAGGAGAGAGAGAGAGAGACAGCATGAGCAGGGGAGGGTCAGAGAGAGAGGGAGACACAGACTGAAACAGGCTCCAGGCTCTGAGCTGGCAGTCAGCACGGAGCCCAACGCGGGGCTCGAACCCACGAACCACGAGATCATGACCTAAGTGAAAGTCGGACGCTTAACCGACTAAGCCACCCAGGCGCCCCTACTTTCTTATTTTACCTGTATGTGTCCACTTCCTTTTTGGCTAACCATATGAAAGTACGTTATCCCAAAACATAAGTACTTCAGCATACACCTCTTAAGAATCAGGGCAGTTTCCTATACAATCCCAATATTGTTATCTCACCTGAGAAACAGAGCAATCCCAAAATATATATACTGTACACTTAAGAGTCAAATAAAGTTTCCTAATGTCACAAAATGTTTTTATTGTTGTTTTGATCCAGGATCAGCTTCATGAATCTTAGTTGGCTGTTATTCTCTGTTCTGTTCAGTCCCTTCTAATCTAGACCAGTACCCCCCTCCCCCCCCCCAGCTTTCTGTATTGTTTTCCACCACAATGACTTTTTTTACAAAGGGTGGTGGGATGAAGTCCCCTGTCAGGTTCTGCACTGAGCATAGAGCCTACTTAAGATTCTCTGTCTGTCTGTCTCTCTCTCTTGCTTACTTAAGGTTCTCTCTCTCTCTCCCCGTGTCACTCTCCCCCACTTGCACTCTCTCTCTCTGTAAAATAAAAGAAAAAAAGCAAGACAACAGCATAAAAGGATGGCAGTAGGGATTGGGGAAATGGAAGTGTATTATTGTAAATGTGTGTTCAGTTAGAACGGTTAGAAGCTATGATAAAGGCATAAACTATAGAAATGAGGGCACTTGGATGGCTCAGTTGGTTAAGTGTCTGACTCTTGGTTTCAGCTCAGGTGATGATCTCAGTTTGTGAGATTGAGCCCTGTGTTGGGCTCTATGTTGACAGCAGGAAGACTGTTTGTGATTCTCTCTCTCTCTTCTCCCTCTCTTTCTCACAAAATAAATAAACTAAAAAAAACCCAAAAACCTATAAAAATGAAAACCCACTTAAGAGACACATCTAGGATAAAATAGACAATGACTGACTAAATGAAGATACTGGAGAGAGAGGTCCTTCCTCTACTGGGCCTTGCCTGATCCTAGTGAACAAACGACTGGCTTTATAAACCTTTACATCTCTTCCACAAGGTACCATTATCGTATTATTTTGTTAATTTTATAATAACATTATATTACTATGTCCATTTCCGCCATTACCATAGCTCTTTATTTTTGATATGTATTTTTAAATTTTTATTTTGAGAGAGTGAGCAGGCAGGCACACATGAGTGGGACTGGAGCAGAGAGAGAGGGAGAGAGAATCCCAGGCAGGCTCCCCTCTGTCAGCCTGGGGCCCGACATGGGGCTCGATCTTACCACATGAGATCATGACCTGAGCTGAAATCAAGAGTGGCTTAACCAACTGAGCCACCCCGGTGCTCCCACCAGGAGTTCTTGTCAAACTTCAGCTTTTCCTTTTAGGTCCTTCATAGTTTAACGTATATTTTAGGCACTCAATATTTGGTAAGTAAATATAGGACAAATAAACTTACATTTTGCTTTTTCTTCTCCTGAACCAGAGCTACATAGCGCAAGGCAATCTTGGTCAGAGTTGTGGCAAGTGAGGCAGCAACAAAGAAATCTCCATCCAGAAGGAATCCTCTCAGGGGAGGCCTGCAAAGCAATCACAAAATGTGAAACTCACGCACCATTTCTTAAGCAGCATACAGCTTTTGCAGAAATGATTCCAATCAGCCTATTTAACAATCTCACTGCCACCCTTCAGTGAAGAGGATTCTCAATCAGCTTCATCCTTAGCTCTTAGAATGGAAAAAGGAAAATATGCATGATTTTACAGCTTATCCTCCAAAGATGCTAGAGCCACTGAATATGGAAAGAGAAAATGATTACCAACGTATGTATTGGGGCCAATGAGCTACATTCAAATTCCAGCCTATTTTATTGTGTTCCTATGGGTAAATTGTAAACCTTTCAAAACCTCAAATTCCTCTTCTATAAAATGGGGATAATAATATACTGCATTTTAACAAGTTGTTGTTGACACAAGCTCCTTTGCACAGTGTCTATCATATAGTAATCAACTTAAAATTTTAGGCATCGTTTTTATCTTCATTTTAAAGTTGGGAGTGCAAAATAAGGCAGAAAACATCAAAATTTTATTCCATCAATTAAAAGTGGAAAATCTTCAAAACATGTTTCCCAAGTGCTAATACAGACAATGAAACTCACAAAATTACCTCTACTTCTCATTTTCTATGTGAGTAAAATAATTTTAAACAGAACAGTTATTTCAATGAAAATAGTTTTAAGGAGCAGAGGATTCAAACCATTAACACAATTCCTGGGAGAAAGAAATTAAATGTCCTCCTTTCAAGTACCTTAAATGGCAAAGATTTCCATTTTGGTCAAAAAAAAACAAACTAGTAAGAGAAAAACCATTTGTTCTATAACAGGAGTGATAAACAGTATGGGCGGTCAGGCATAGGTGCCATGAATTACCTTTCGTCCTCTTTCTTGGTGGGTCGGGAACTACTAAGGGCGCTCTGAGTTGCATAGGTGCCCATCTCGGTCACCAACTTCTGAACTGGCCCCACAGTCATTTCCTCTTCAGGTTTTAATTCACCAGCTTCTTTCTTTATTTCTGACTCTACAATTGGGATCTAAAAATCAATTGGAATATCAAGTTAGTAATAATCTCAACCACAAGCAAATTCATATTTAAATGTTCAATCATTTCTATGGAGAAGGCAATTCTCTCGAGGGGATTTTTGCGACTCTGCATTCAATTTTCTTTCCTTCGCTGGACAATGTAGGGAGAAGAACAGGGCTTTGGAATTGGAAGCCACTTACTTGTTGAATGGTTCTGGGCAAGTTAATTAAACTACTTTGAGTCTCTGTTTCTCACCCTCTTAAATGGAAATATTAATTCTATTCATACAAGTTATTCTATAGGAAAATGCTTAGGACAGTGACTAAGATGAAGTATATACTCACTAAGCCTTAACTCTTCTCTATCCCTTCCCCTGAAATCCTAACCCAAATAGCACCTATGCTAAAAATGAAATAAACATGACGTATGTGTACATAATAACTTCAACTACCTTTAAAAAAGTAATAAATGGCTACTACATATTTACTGCTCAACACCAATCCTCAATACCAATTCAATCATCTAACTTAGGAGCTCTATAATCATTAACTGTCAATTCCCTTATTTCATAAATGAAAAACTTAAAAAAGTCCAGTCAGGTTAAGAAATTTAGATCCGAGGTCCCAGAGTTAATTACCAGCAGAAGCAAGAATGCAACCAAGGTGCCCTGAAAAGCACTGTTCTTCCTGTTCTACCATATGGTTGGATGAGGAAATGCTGCCAGTTTTAGTCCAGAAATATTCTAATGTCAGTCCAGTTCTTATAATGTTTACAGTCTCCTAGCACAGAGTTTTACAAATCTCTTTTTTAAACATAGAACCTTTTGTTCAAATAAAAGCTTATCCTAAACAGTAAATAATAAAGACAAAAGAACAGGTGTTGTGGCTCAATACAAGGGAGAGGGATACTCCTAATTTCCCACAGCCTCTAAGCCTTAATTATAGGGATAACTAAGACAGATTTTTCAGTGTTCTTTAACCCTGATGCAACTAAAAACACAAAAGCAAACCACCACATAAAAGTCAGTTTTACTGAAGTAAACACCACCTCATAAAGTGGCATTTTCTAAAGTATAACAGGAGTGGTGGAATTTACAAGATGGTGGAGAAGTTGGGAGCTCTGTGCATTTTGCTGGCCCCCATCTCTCAAACAGAGAAAGCCTGAAGTCATAGGACACTGAGCCTCAGGAGTCTGGGAAGAGAAAGAGACCAAGTAAACTTGGAAGGTAACCTCGTAAGTGCGTGAGTGCGAACTAGGGAAGATAAAGGCAGGCCAGGACTGGAGACACAGAAGGGAGGGAGCCCCCCTCGAGGGCAGCCGCGGTGAGTTAAGAGGAAAAGAATGGCTGAAACTGCTTATAGAACTGTCCCTGGAGAAGAGAAAAACCTTGGCTCAGACGGAGACTGTTCTTAGTTCTAACTGGGGTGCTGACTTTGAACTGGGTGCTCCTGGTCCCAGGCGGCGCAAGGAGAAACTGCTCCACTGCCCTTCCGGCTCAACCCCCAGCGGTGGGGAAGCGGCCAACCTGCGCTGTGTTTCTGTGTTTCAGGCAGTATCAATAAAGCGCTTGGACAAAGACCTGGAAACCAGGCAGGGCTTGGGACACAGAACACAGCCCAATGTGGCTGCACCAGTGGCACAGGGAGATTGGATGCAAGGGAGCGATTTGTGATGCTTGGTTCCAGAGGGGACTGGGGAGCCACCACTTTGCTCCTGACAACCACCAAGGTGGGGCCTCAGGGAGCGGAACACAGTAGACACTAAGACTCGCCTACACCAAACCACACCCATCCCCGCTAGAGAGCTGCTTTTTGTTTTTTACTAGAGCCAGAGGCAAGACCAACATAGATGTACTGCCGTGATTAATTCTGGATCAATTCTTTCTATTCAGATATATTTTCCCCTTGTCTCACCCATATCTCTCCCCCTGCTGGACTGGGCACTCTGGCCATTGGTTTGCTTAAACAGTCACATTTAACCCATTCTCTAGATGTATATTCTACACCTCCACCGCTACCTTTCTTCTCTCTCTGCAGTAATCAGACTACATAGTTTCTCTGAGTAACATTATCTTCGTTTCTTTCTCCTCTCCTTTTACTATATTCTCCTCTTTCTCTCTCTGAATTAAGCCTCTTAGTCTCTCTGCCTGGTCATTTCTCCTCCACTTTTGCTTCCTCCCCACCCTGTCATTTCTCTCTGTGTATATGCTCTTCCAATCAGCATTGCATACACCCTGGTCTCTATTTGTACTTGGGAATTTCAGTTTTATGCTTTTAGACTGTCCCTTGTCTTTTCAGGTTTTTCTTCTTCTTTTTCTTCTTTTTTCTTTTTCCCTTTCGGTTTGCTTGTTTGTTGGATTTGTCTGTGCAATTGCGTGCCTTTGTTCCCTGTGTGTCTGTCTCTTTTCTCTTCCAGGGCTACCTCAAGAAAGAAGTCAAAGCACACTTGGTGGAGAGTCCCAAATGCCACTACAAGTAGAAAAATAAAATAATCAAACAACGAGAGAAGAAGAGACAACATTAAAAGAACATTTCCTGAATGGACAGACCCTAGACAGTCAATGAGCCTTCCTTAATATAGCAGTACTCACAGGTGCAGAGTGCATAACAAGCTTTTAAAACTACAAGAGACAGAAAGCTAGCCAAAGTGACAAAACAGAAGAACTCTCCTCTAAAGAAATTCCAGGAAAAAATGACAGCTAAAGAAATGCTCAGATATAAGCAACATAACTGAACAAGAATTTAGGACAATAGTCATAAAATAATCACTGGGCTTGAAAAAAGCATGGAAGACATCAGAGAAGCTATTGCTACAAAGACTACGGAGCTTAAAAATAGTTGTGATGACAATAGCACTGCTAGGAATTTACCCAAGGGATACAGAAATGCTGAGGCATAGGAGCACATGTACCCCAATGTTCATAGCAGCACTCTCCACAATAGCTAAAACATGGAAAGAGCCTAAGTGTCCATCAACAGATGAATGGATCAAGAAGATGTGGTTTATCTATACCATGGAATACTACATGGCAATGAGAAACAATGAAATCTGGCCATGTGTAGCAACATGGATGGACCTTGAGGGTGTTATGCTGAGCGAAATAAGTCAGGCAGAGAAGGACAAATATCATATGTGTGCACGTATAGGAGGACTAGGAGGAACTTGACAGAGGACCAACCAGGAGAAGAAGGGGGGAAATGGTGGGGGAAAGGGAGAGAGGCAAACCATGAGAGACTCTTGAATGCTGACAAAAACTGAGGACTGTGGATGGGGGGGGGGAGGAGGGATGGGCATGGAGGAGGACACTTGTGGGGATGAGCACTGGGTGTTATGTGGAAACTAATTTGACAATAAACTATTTGTAAAAAAAAAAAAAATAGTTGTGATGAATTAAAAACTGCTATAAATAAGGTGCATAATAAAATGGAAGTGTCCAATGCACAGACTGAAAAGGCAGAGTGAATAGGTGAATTAGAAGACACAATTATAGAAAAAGAGGAAGCTGAGAAAAAGAGAGATAAATTGATCCAGGAACACGAAAGGAGAGTTTGAGAGCTAAGCAATACAATCAAACGGAACAATATCCATATCATAGGAATTCCAGAAGAGGAAGAGAGAGGGAAAGGCACTGAAGGAGTTCTTGAACAAATTATAGCTGAGAACTTCCCTAATCTGGGGAAGGAAACAGACACTGAAATCCAAGAGACACAGAGAACACCCTTCAGACATGACTTGAATCAATCTTCTGTGCGACATATCAGAGTGAAACTGGCAAAATATAAGAACAAAGAGAGAATTCTGAAATTCTCAGCTAGGGATAAAAGGGCCCTAACATACAAAAGGAGACCTATAAGAGTAGTTACAAATCTATCTACTGAAACTGGGCAGGCCAGAAAGGAATGGCAGGAAATCTTCAATCTGATGAACAGAAAAAATATGTAGCCAATAATCCTCTATCCAGCAAGCCTGTCATTCAGAATAGAAGGAGAGATAAAAGTCTTCCCAAAGAAACAAAAATTGAAAGAATTCATCACCACTAAACCAGCCCTACAAGAAATCCTGAGGGGACCCTATGAGTTGAAAGGAATTGTTGGAAGGAACACAAAGCATCAGAGACACCACTACAAGTATGAATCCTACAGAGAACACAATGACTCTAAACCCATATTTTTCAATAATAACACTGAATGTAAATGGACTAAATACTCCAATCAAAATACATAAGGTAGCAGAATGGATAAAAAAAACAAAAACCCTCTATTTGCTGTCTACAAGAGATTCATTTTAGACCTGAGGACACATTCAGATTGAAAGTAAGGGGATGGGGGGGCGCCAGGGTGGCTCAGTCGGTTAAGCGTCCGACTTGGGCTCAGGTCATGATCTTATGGTTTGTGGGTTTGAGCCCCATGCCAGGCTCTGTGCTGACAGCCAGCTCAGAGCCTAGAGCCGATTTTGATTCTGTGTCACCTTATCTCTCTGACCCTCCCCTGTTCACACTGTCTCTCTATCTCTCTCAGGAAAACAAAACAAAACATTAAAAAAAAAATGAAAGTATAGGGATAGAGAAATTTCTATCATGCTACTGGAAGGCAAAAGAAAGCTGGAGTAGCCATACTCATATCAGACAAACTGGACTTCAAAGTAAAGGCAGTAACAAGAGATGAAGGGCACTATATAATAATTACAGTGTCCATCCACGAGGAAGAGATAACAATTATAAATGTCTATGTACCAAATATGGAAGCACCCAAATACATAAAACAATTAATCACAAACAAACAATCTTAGGGATAAGAATGTGCTAACAGCAGGGGACTATAATACTCCATTTACAGCAACGGATAGATCAACTAGACAGAAAATCATTAAAGAAACAATAGAATTGAATGACACATTGGACCAGATGGATTTGACAGATATATTTAGAACTCTACATCCTGAGGCCATGGAATACACTTTCTTCTCAAGTGCGCATGGCACATTCTTCAAGATAGATCACATACTGGGACATAAAGCAGCCCTCAATAAATATAAAGAATTGAGATCATACCATGCACACTTTCAGATCACAATGCTATGAAACCTGAAATCAATCAAAGGAAAAAGTATGGAAAACCTCCAAAAAATGGAGACTAAAGAACACCCTACTAATGAATGAATGGGCCATACAGGTAATTAGAGAAAAAATTTAAAAATATGTGGAAACAAATGAAAATGAAAATACAAGTATGCAGGGGCGCCTGGGTGGCTCAGTCAGTTGAGTGTCCTACTTCTTCGGCTCAGATCATGATCTCACGGGTTCGTGGGTTCGAGCCCCGTATCGGGCTCTGTGCTGACAGCTAGCTCAGAGCCTGGAGCCTGCTTCAGATTCTGTGTCTCCCTCTGTGTCTCCCTTCAGATTCTGTGTCTTCAGATTTTGTGTCTCTGACCCTCCCCTGCTCACGCTCTCTCTCTCAGAAATAAATAAAACATTAAAAAAAAAAAAAGAAAATACAACTATCCAAACTCTTTGGGATGTGGCAAAGGCAGTCCTAAGAGGAAAGTACATTGCCCTCTGGGCATATTTCAAGAAACTAGAAAAAGCACAAATACAAATTCTAACAGCACACCTAGAGGAACTAGAAGGAGAGCAACAAGAGCACCCCAAACCCAGCAGAAGAAGAGAAATAATAAAAATCAGGGCAGAAATAAACAATATAGAATCTAAAAAAACAGTTGAACAGATCAATGAAACCAAGAGTTGGTTTTTGGAAAAAATAAACAAAATCGACAAACCTCTAGCCAGGCTTCTCTAAAAGAAAAGAGAGAGCACCCAAAGAGACAAAATCATGAATGAAAATGGATTTATTACAACCAATCTCTCAGAAATACAAGCACTCATCAGAGAATACTATGAAAAATTATATGCCAATAAACTGGACAACTTAGACAAAATGGACAAATTCCTAACCACACACTCACTACCAAAATTCACATGGGAAGAGATAGAAAATCTGAACAGATTCATAACTAGTGATGAAATTGAATCAGTTACCAAAAATCTAACAAATAAGAGCCCTGGGCCAGATGGCTTCCCTGGGGAATTCTACCAGACATTTAAATCAGAGTTAATACCCATTCTTCTCAGGCTATTCCAAAAAATAGAAATCAAAGGAAAACTTCCAGATTCATTCTACGAAGCCAGTATCACTTTGATTCCCAAGTCAGACAGAGACCCAGGGAAAAAAGAGAACTACAGGCCAATATCCTTGATGAATATGAATGCAAAAATCCTCAACAAGATACTTGGAAATCAAATCCAACAGCACATAAAAAGAATTATCCATCAAGATCAAGTGGGATTCATTCCTGGGTTACAGGGCTGGTTCAATATTCGCAAATCAATCAATGTGATACATCACATCAACAAAAGAAAAGATAAAACCATATGATCCTGTCGATAGATGCAGAAAAAGCATTTGGCAAAATACAGCATCCCTTCTTAATAAAGACCCTTGAGAAATTCGGGATAAAAGGAACTTATTCAAACATCATAAAAGCCATCTATGAGAAGCCCTCAGCTAATGAGGAAGCCCTCATCCTCAATGGGGAAAAACAGAGTTGTCCCCCTGAGATCAGGAACACGACAGGGATGTCCACTCTCACCACTGTTGTTTAAAGAGTGCTGGAAGTCCTAGCATCAGCAATCAGACAACAAAAGGAAATAAAAGGCATCAGAATTGGCAAAGAAGAAGTCAAACTTTCACTTTTTGCAGATGACATGATACTCTACATAGAAAACCCAACAGACTCCAGCAGAAGCCTACTAGAACTGATCCATGAATTGAGCAAAGTTGCAGGGTACAAAATCAACGTACAGAAATCGGTTGCATTTTTTGTTTGTTTTTGATTTTTATTTTTCTTCTTACAAATAGTTTGTCAGGTTGATTTCCATATAACACCCAGTGCTCATCCCCACAAGTGCCCTCCTCCATGCCCCCCTCCCCCCCACATCCATCAGTCCTCAGTTTGTTTCTCAGCATTCAAGAGTCTCTCATGGTTTGCCTCTCTCCCTTTCCCCCACCATTTCCCCCCTTCTTCT